>NC_056731.1:277382418-277607418 GCF_019279795.1 Protopterus annectens
TAGGCTTAATATACAGAGTGCGCTCTCTGCCTGTGTTGTGATTTGAAGGTCTTTGAGGTTTAGGCAAATTTAACTATAGAACCTCAGCATATGATGAATTATATGCATTGTGATGGCCTTTGAGAGGTGTGATGTGTGGTTTACTGCTGATGAGTTTGTTGCCTGATTTTACTGTGTGAGACTTTTGTCACTATGGGTATTATATATGTACATCTCTCGCACACTATGTTATGCTGCCTGAGTAATACATGATCGTAAGACAGCATGAGACAATACTTAAACTGTCTCAATACCCATCTCAATCAGGCTGACTAGAGAAGTTGTGGAGAAGTGCTGGTTCATGATACTGACATGAATGATTCTGGGGTCAGGGTTAAGTATAACTGCTTGTAGTTTGGTTTTAGAGTATGTTTTGGGTGGACTTGCTACTGAGTATTTAAAATTCAGTACAAAACACTAGCCTGGAAACCTTCTTCTGTCACGTGCAAGAATCTGTGAACTATAGTAAAAAAAAAACCTCACTAAATTAATACTAAAATCAGTGCAAGCAGTATCAGTGCACTCAACATCAAGCAATTTTATCAAAGGTCTTTTAGCCTGGTGAGCAGTTTAAGGGTAGAGACTTTACAAAATCATGAGTATGTGCTTATTGCCAACAGTCAGTGGAGAGGGAAAGAATTATGCTGTCATTATCATAAGGGGTAGGTAGCAACAGATACACTGGGTTTAAGTACACAATTACAACAGGGTGGGTGAGTGGGGAAAACAATTATACCCTTAAATCTGAGATGAATGGCCTGGAACTGTCTTAATGCAAATACTAGTCCTAAACTGGCCTGACATACACTCAGTACACAAGAATGAAACTAAGGTTTAATACCAACAGTTAGACCACTTAAACAGCAAAATGCAGTGTAACTATAAACTGGAATTACTAACAAAGGGTTAAATACCTTAGCTAAAGCAGATACAGACTGATAAAATGGATTTAAAACCAGATCAAGAGATGAAAACACTTGCCTTTCTTTTTTTATTTCTCTATGTAATGGAACTATTAAAATGTAACAGTAATTTAAACAATCACAGCAACAGCAGTTTTGGAATTCTTTGACCATTAGCGCTGAGATAACTTGCCTAGAATTGCCCTAATGCAAAGACTATTCCTGAACTAGCGTGACACACTCAGTACATAAGATGAAGCTAGGTTTAATATTAACAGCTGGACAACTTATATAGCAAAATGCCATGCAGCTATGTACTGGAATTACTAATATAGGCTTAAAGACTTAGCTAAGGCAGCTACAGACTGTTCAAATCAAGAAATTAAAACACTTATTACACTGTCTTCAAAGTCACAAAGATAGACTTGATGCCTCATAGTAATGCCTGCGCCTGCAGGCTGTGCCACCCCATCAGCTACAATGCATGACCCTCATGAAGAGGTCAGTGGTATTCAGCCTCGTACTCAGAGACGTCTCCAACTGCTTTCTGGAATCTGATGTGGACAGTCTTTTCAGAGAGGCTAGTGTGCTGCACCAGATCTCTCAGGAAATGAATTGTGTGGGTGGCATAGTTCAAGGACTCCAGTGAGTACATACCTGAAGCATACTGCTATTTCCCTAACCTGTCCATGGCTCTAGATTCCTTACTGAATGAATCAACAGTAGATGTACCCTCTGTCATCTCTTTTTGTAGCCACTGCCACAATAAGAGACCCTCCCAATGACAGTTTTAGGTCAAGGGCCTTGTGGGGGATTCTAAGAATTTTATCTGTCTAGTGGGGTACTGACTCACAGGAGGTAGACTCCTACTAGGATATTCTAATGGTTAAAATCAACAAGGCAGTCCAGAGGAGGGACTACCCATGATAGAGGGTGTCAAGCCATAATTCTTAAAAAGGACGTCTTTATCTTGAGAGGGTGTATCAATGGGTCCAGATCCTCTCTGCTGCATTAACTTGAGAATTTCAAAGAAAGTGATTTCTTCTGGAGGGGACTGAGGGGAAAACCCTCTCGATCTTCCAAGTCAGTGTCCTAAGTAATCATCTCCAAGGTGGGGTTGACGTGTCTCCTTTTTCACATTCTCTTTTTTGGAATGTTAGGGATGGGGAATCCATCTCCTCAGATTCAGATAGCCTGCATCAATGGACAGGTATACCCTTCTCAAGGAAGAGGTAGGAGGCATTGAGGACAGTATCCCTGAAACTGACAAAGTGTAAGCCTCAAGGAAGAGATTGGTGGCAGGGTGTCTCTGCCATGTGAGGTGGTTCTGAAGGCAGCACTGAAGACTTGACATTGAGACAATGGTTCCAAGACCAACAAGGCTCCAAGAGTCTAGTCTCAGACTTGAGTCTGTTATATTGAAAACCTCAGGGACCAAGCAGGGAGAACTATTCTGTCCTGAGGGACCAGATTTCAGTGACAGAGTTGGCTCTGTGCCCACTGGTTCTGAAATGTGAAGCAGGAAAGGAACTAAGATGGGAGATACAAGGCCAGTTCTATCCACCCTTATAGGATCATAGGAGGTTACTAGGCTAATGGCCCTGGGGCCCTTACAAGCCCAGCCAAGAGTTTATCCCAAAAAAAGGAACCTCAGTCAGTACTTGCCACCCTCATCAATGAGGGACACAGGTGGAGTCCCTGGAACAAATTTGTAGTTCCCCATCCACTCATCTAGGTTACGCTGGTCACCACTGTCAATGAGGGATACAGGTGGAGTCCCTGGGACAAACTTGTGGTTTCCCATCCACTCATCAAGGTTGCGCTTGAACAGAGTCAGTGATGTACTCTGACATGTATGGAGAGTCTATTCTAAAGACAGGGCAGCCTCTGGGAGACAAACCTGTCTCTCCAGCAAGTTTTATTAATGTCGCATATTAGATTTAGGCCTTTTAATTGGGTAATGTGCAAGGAGTTAGGCTTATGGATATGGAGCATCTCTAGTAGGTCAGGGTCCAAGATTGCCTTGTAGGCGAGACACAGATGACCTCTGAGCAATCTGTATGATACCGAGTAGAGTGATAGTGATTTCAGACTGCCCACATAGGACAGGTGTTGGAGGCCATGGATTCTTTTTGTGAGGTATTTCTGTGGCCTTTCCAGCTGGTGCAGGTGTTTGGAGAGGTACATACCAAACGGGGCATTGTACTCAATTATTGGCCTATTGAGGGTTGTGTACAGAGAGGTAATAACCTCCTTTTTTCTGGATGCAATCCCTTTACTTATGAGATGAACCAAGTAAAAGGCTTTACTGAACCCTGCTGCTACATGGTGGTTGAACGTGAGATTGTTGTCAACCTGTGTACCAAGATCTCTAACCACAGGTTGTGTGCTTAGGGGGGTTGCTGTTGATGTGGTAATCAGTAGGGACCATGTTTTTGATGAATGGTATAATAATACATTTTTTCGTTTAACTTAAGGCCATGACTTTGACACCAGTCATTTGTTGCTGCGAGACCCTGTTGTAGTATGTTAACATCATTCAGTGGGTCAATGACAGGACCCAACTTACAGTCATCCAAAAACTTGGTCAGCCCCAGGCCTTTTGTCTTTGTCTGGACCTCTGACAAGTAGATGCCAAACAGTAAGGGTCCCAGGACAGATCACTGGGGAATACCACTAGTGACACGTCTGCTGTCAGAGGTGGAGGCATCTATTTTGACCTTGTGGGTCCTATCAGAGAGCCAGTTGGCCACCCACCTGAGATAGGGATTTACACCAAGTTGTGTTAGCTTTTCAATGATGCCAGAGTGGTGGATTGTGTCAAAGGCTTTGGCCAAGTCAAGGTAAGCTGTATGTACTGACTTTCCCTCATCCAGGGCCTTGGTGACAGTCTCAAAAAAGTCAACCAGGTTCAACAGGCAAGATCTGCCCTTGACAAATCTGAATTGGGTGTGGTCAAGTACTTGGAGATTGCCTATATCCTTGTTTATGAGGTCCATAATAATATGCTCCATGGCTTTACAGATCAGACTTGTCAGGCTAATGGGGGGATAGTTTCCAGGTTTGGTAGTGGCACCACCTTTGTGCAAGGGGATGACAATGGCAGTTCTCCACTCTGCTGGAATGAAGCCTGTACTTGGGCTGTGGTTGAATAGGGTGCTCAATTGCTAGGCTAGTTCTTGCTGGAGATGGTGCAAAATACAGCCTGGGATACTATCAGGTCCCATGAAAGCTCTGTTTTTTGCGTTGGATAGGACCTTTAATACTTGATCTATGGAGATGTGAGGTGCAGGACAAATACTGGGGATGTTGAATGGGCTTTTGGGGAGGGACTGGGGGTGAAGTTTGTGCTAAACCTATCTGCTAGCAGGTTGGCCATGTCAACAGGATCAGTGTAAGTGATGCTGTTAAGAACTAATTCAGAAAAAACTCAGGCTTTGCCATGGATGTTGCTGACATAACTGAAGAAGGCTTTGTGGATACCCTTTGTTTTGGTGGCTAGTTTCAATTCATAATTGGCTTTGGAGGTTTCCACTAGTGATCTAATTTGCTTGTTGAGGCTAAGAAGGGAGATTTTCAGATTGGGAATTTGTACATTTTTTATCCTTGGACAACAGTTTCTTCCTTTTGTTGGAAATCCTGTTGATAGAAGATGTCCACCAGATAGGTTTGTGTTTCCTTGAAGAGCAAGTTTTAGTTCTGTTGGGTATGGCTGAGTCCATGCTGTTGAACAGGTGCTTGTATACTGCACTAGTGTACTGTTAGTTGTCTGCACCCTCTGAGGAGGGCAGTGATGTGAAGCTATTGATACCCTCCCTTAGAAGGTTATAGTCAAATTTTGAGATGTGTTTTAGCCTGGTTACAGCTGGGGGGGGGGGGGGATAGAAACTTCAAACGAGACAGATCGATGGTCTGATATCACCAGGGAAGAACTTACTATGGGGGTGGAGCAACAGTCACCCATGTTGGTGAGAACCAACTCCAGAATGTTATCTCCCCTTGTGGGGGGTGAAATGAGCTGGTCTAGTGCGGTAGAATTGATTAAGTCAAGGAATCATTTGGTGAGTGCATTAGTGTAGGAATAGTTCACCCAGTCTATGGTGGGGTAGTTGAAGTCATCAAGGATCAGGGTGTTAGGGAGTTTCTTGATGGAGTCAAGTAGGTCCAGGTAGGAGGAGTGGGTGTCCTGAGGGTTTATAGCTGGCTATAACTTGGATGGGTGTCTTGCCAATTGTCAATTGCACCTGGAGTAGTTCGAGTGCATCATGCTGGCAAACCAGTCTGGAGGTGTGCTTGTCTTTAATGAAGATAGAGACTTTACTCTCCCAACTTCATTTTGGGGTCAGAATATGTGGAATGAGGTATAGCTTGGCAAGGCAGGGGTGCTCTCTGCAGCCTTGAACCAAATTTCTGTGACTGCACAGATGTCGGCATCTTCCAATGTGAGGAGAGCCTCCAGTGAGTGCATTTTCAGGTTAAGGCTCCTAGCATTAAGCAGCATGACCTTCAGTTTGTTTTTTGACAGATTTTGTATGTTCAAAGATTTATCTTTGGGACATTTTCCAAAAAGGCATAATGGAGGAGTCAAGAGCCTTGGCCAGAATGCAGAATCCCAAGGATGACAAGTGGAGGCCTTCTCTGGCAAAGCACTGAGGCCTGTCAATCATGTCACCCCAGGCAGACAGATACTGGATCCCCTTGTAATAACACCAGAAATTAAGTCAGTTGCTGAAGTCAATTATTTTTTGCTGGTATTGTGGTATCATTCTTGGTGAAGAAAGGATGCTACTTAGGGCTAGGGTCAAACCTGCCAAGGACACATACTCTGAAAGCTCAATAATGCCTCTCTTCATATAGTCCAGGGAGGTATGTATCAAGTCATTCACACCAACATGGACAATGACAGGGTCATACTTACATGTGCATAATGTGGTGGATTCTGGCACCTGAGAGACAACTAATCGTGATCTTCTCCTTATCGAGCCTGGTGAGAGGGACATTGATGTATCTCACAACTGAATCACCAATGACTAGTATGTTTGGTTTATTGTTATGCCTTATGGGCTGTGTTGGTTTATTGTTATGCCTTATGGGCTGTGTTTATGAGACTCTGATGTGTTGTCTGCTGTCTGTGATGTGTTTGGTGTTGTGTGTGGAATGTTTGTGAGTGTGTTTTGGAGGTCTCTACTGTTTAGGTAAGTTTTTTATTGAGGACCTATGCATAGATGTGTAGGTGTTGTGCTTGGCTATATGATGTGGGTGGTATGGTGTTTGTTTGTGCGGGCAATCTCCTCTTTGTCAGGAGTACTGACTAAGAGGGTTCTCAGTAAACATAAGGCAATTACTACACTGTCTATGCCCATGTTGACCAGGTTGGCAGGAGAAACTGATGGGAATTGTCCAGACATAGTGTTCTGAAACTTGGATGGACTTATGGAGAGTGGGTTTTGATAAGGGTTTGTCCACAAGAGTGTATACCATAAAAACCTTCCTAAGTGTAAAATAACTGGCCTGAAGCCCAAGTGCTAAAACCAAAGCTAAGAGGCTTACATTAACAGACAAATTTAATCAGGCTACTAACAAGCAGTAATAAATGCAGCGAATAAAAGCACGTGAATACTTAAGAGCAAGCAGCAAAGCAAAATAAGGTAATAAAGTAGGAAGAACACAATTACAGTAAAAGCAGCTGAATAAAGTATCTTTATTTAAGTGGAGAGGGTGGAAAGAGAAAATAATTCAAGATTAAGAAACTAAGGGGGCTGGCTTTCCTAAATGCTCTCTCTGTACACAGTAGAATGAGCTGAAGAGATGGGACTGGTAGGAGTTCCCAAAATCAAAGTAGTAAGTGGGTAGTCCTTCCCAAATGATCACAATGTATTCAGTAGAGTGAGAAAATGAGATGGGACTGGGAGAAGTGTCCAAAATCTAATTTACAGCAAGGGAAGGCAATTCCAAAGCCATCAAGTTTAAGAATACAACAACACTTGAGCGGGAGGGTAGGGGATAAACAAAATACAGACAGAGACTAGCAAGATGAAGCAAATAAATAAATGCAGTACATTTTTGTTAACTATCACTAAAACAGATCAAGTGCAAAAAAGTATACTTATATAAGCTTTGTGTATCCAGATGGCTATAGAATCAGTCACAGTCAGGCTACAAGGGGCAGCTCAGAGGAGGGGAGAGGACAACACCCATCTGTCTCCGAGTGTTGTAAAGTGCCTTCATCATGCAATCCAAATCAGTTTCGGAGGTGCTTTTGTAGGATCTGAAGGATCTGAAAGAAGACGCAGATGAAGGTTGGATGGGTATACAATACAGCTTTCTCTCCAAGGAAGTTTTAACCAACAATCTCTTGGGTGATCTGTAGGGAATGACAAGTGTCTCCAAAACAGACAGAAGCAATATTGAAAAATGCACTGTTGTCAAAGCCCAAGCCAACGTGTTTCTAGGCACTTTTGGAGCCAGATATGGGTTTGATCCTTGGCTCATCCTTCTCTTTCTGTTTGTCTTTGTTCTCTTTCTTCTCTGAAGCCTTCCTCGACTTGTCAACCTTGGGAGTCGGTTTTAATAATTTGTTCCTCCCAACGGAAAGGGTACGAGGCCTAAAGGCTTTATAGATAGAGCATTCTGCAGTTACATGGTCCATCTCCAACAACACCACACACAACACATTAGTTTCTTGGGGAGGAATTTTGTGACCACACTTCTGGCACTTTTTAAAACTCTTGTCCTTGTCTATAAAAAAGAAATAGGAATCACACACACACACACACACACACACACACACACACACACACACACACACACACACACACACACACACACACACACACACCTCTACAAGAATAGTGCATAAAGTATTAAACTCTACTAATTCTAATGTCTTAATATTTAAATTTTAACACACATCTGAAAATAAACTACTACATAACACTATAAAGATAAGCCTTTTTTTTTGCAACAGGAGGAATACGTGACAGCAGACCAAGGCCCATGTGATGCCAAGAAAGACAAAAAGGAACAATGAAGAAACAATTTGGAAACAGCTGAATAATAGCAATAAAACTACATAGGAAAAAATGGGAATTGTGGGAATAATACATACAAAGGAGGGAGGAATAAGGTTTAAAAGGTGGCAGGACTTAAATGAGCCATGTAATGTTTGAGTGAGAAAGATTGGGTAGATTATAACTGATGCATAATGTTTGCAGCTGGGAGCGTGTCATTATGGTTTGTGATACAAAATGCTTGCAACTAGAATTGTGTCCGTGTGGTTTGTTTTCATTTATATAAATGTATGATTGCCTATGTAGTAAGCAAAGGTTTAATAAAGATGTTTCTTGTTTAAAAAGCGGCATGAATTGAATAATTTATGTAATATTGTTTAGGTTAAGTGATATATAACAATATAGGTGAAGTATAATGTTTGTTATGTTAATATAGTTTGATTACTTGTATATGTATAATGTAAATTTGCCTATGTCACAAGTGATAATTCAGTAAAGGTGTTTGGAAAAAAACAATGAAATAAAATAGAAAATATCTGAGGATGAGCACTTACTGTAGCTTGCGATGGTAAAAATATGCATTCATATGCTATGGCAGCAAATGAGATCTGAGGTAGCTTCACACACTGATACATTATGGGAAGATAAAATTTAAAGGCACTTGAGGCTGAAGCACTAGTTTTGCTGGCTTGGATCTGACATGTGGCTCAAGGGCCCATCAGTTGGACTGGATAGACAAGATGAATAGGATCACCAGGTTAGGTAGTATGATGTAGACTGCAAATCTCTTGCTGCCTGTCTCTGGGTCATACTGTAGTGCACTACCAACAGAAACTGGGCTTCAACAGTGCATAGACATATTCAATGATGCTCTGAGTCTGTAGCAGTACTTTGTTACATGCCATTTCTTCTGTGGTATTAGAACTGTAAATATGGGTCATCAGGCACAGTTCTAAGGCATATCCAGCATCAGCTGCAAAACGTGGATTCAGACTACTGCAGTCGTTCTGGATGACCATGTGTGCAAAATTTGGTGCACATGAAATATTGGCATAATTCAGATGTGTACCAGATGTGAAAATCAGGGAAACTTCCTGGATGTCACACAGATATATTGTTTATAATACTATGTGCACTGTGCATCACCTAACAGTTGATGGAGTGAAAGTTCTTCCAGTTGAAATGCTGGGCAACTGTGGAGCAAGTGTGGCCTTGAGAGAGATGTGGATAAAGTTAATGGCCCTTGATACTGCAGGAAAATGAGCCATGTCATGGAATGCTCACAAAGTGGTAGTTTTTTTCCCCTGCTGTCCCTGGGAAAAAAAGAAAATTAAACACACTTCTCCATATGGTGGAGCATCACGTCAAGGAACTGGTGAAGGATTCTTTTTTTTTTCAAAACAGGTTTATTGTTTTAACATATAAGAGAAATATCATAACAATTTTATACAAGTAATTAAAAACAGGTATTATTATAATATTCAACAAAACAACTAAAGTATTTACAAAGACATCCACTACAATCAGATCAATTAATTAAACTAAAATACCGTGATATTGAAATTAGATTTTTTTTAACAAATTTTGTAAATTATCCCATACAATATAATATGATGTTTTTCTAGTTGTTCTCATTCTAATTGTGCTTATTTCCATATGGCACATTATATTCATAACATTTTTAAATTCATTGAACGAAGGAGGTGTATCTGAAATCCAATTTCTAGTTATTATTTTCCTAGCCACTGCTAGGATAGACCATAACAAGGGAAGCTTAATCTTTTTTAACACATTGAGGTACAAGTGTGTTGAATAATATAAGAGACTTAGAAATAATAAAATTATCTGTAAAAAGAGCCTGCAAAAATTCATTAATTGACTTCCAGTATTCTTTCAACTTCATACAGTCATAAAACATATGAGCCCAGTCAGCATTCATTTCTACATTACATCTCTTACATAGATTATCTTTATTATTTATTTTATTCATCATCAAAGGTGTATAAAAAGATCTATGTAAAAATTTCCATGTATAAAGTCTCCAGACAATGGAAGATGTAGTTCTATAAGCAGATTCCAATATATATTGTTTATCTTGTTGAGTTGGTGGGTCCCCATTAATAGAGGTGAAATAATTCCAGTATGAATCTACACTGTAAAAAGTTTCTTGTCTGATAATTTTATGTATATATGAAAGTTTACCTTTATCAGAAACTTTATGCTGTAAATTTAATATCAAGTAATCAATCAGTTTTGAATAGATTCTTTAACTGTTATAGACATTAGATCTATTCTATCAATGAGATGTTGTCTAAAGATCTGAACCTCTAACCAGCAAGTTTCTCTTAGATCAAATTCTTGTTTTAAGAAATCTAGATTTTTAACTTTATTATCAGATATCAGCTGATACCAGTACTTTAGATCATTATCTATAGCTAAATGAGCTCCTTCAGAAGTAGATGACATAAGCATACCCTGAGTATACATTATAGGGAATACAATAAAATTCCATTCCCTATAATTAGGGTGCATGAATATAAAGTTACGATAACTAATAATAATATTTAATGGGTAACAAACCATATGTTTAGGTGTAATAGGTGAAGTACAAAATTCCTTTAGCAACCACAACATGGAGTTATTTACAATCATATTTGTATGTGTTAAGGAGATTTTCATGAAGTGCATACTAATTAGCTCCCAATAATCTTTCCATTTTGCGATATATGACTGATCTATTAATAAAGTAATAACTTTTATAATAGAAGAGATAATATATAAATTAAAGTCTGGAAAAGAAATACCCCCTTGAGACCAGCTATTAGCATGTTTCTTTAATGCAATCCTAGGTCTATTAGGTGCCCATAAGAAATTTAACATTAGTGTATTCAGTTTCTTGATAATTATTTTTTTGTAGCTACATCTATAACTTAAAACGAAATTATCATTATAATTGAATTTCCAAGTCTTTCCTATCAAAAGATTTAATTAAAAACTATTTAATTTCACATTTATTTTAGTATATTCCTAAAGACTGACATTACATACTTAAAAGAAACCCCAACCTTCTAAAAAAACAACTTCTAAACCACCTTCTCCAAAATAAGCTACTGGCTAACTGTCCACATGGCTTCAGACCTTACCATAGTACCACCACTGCCCTATCTTTTACAGACTGTATTAACAATAATCATAACAATGGCTTTCATTCCTCTGCAGTATTTGTTGATTTATCCAAAGCCTTCAACATGGTTCATCACCAGCTGCTCTTGCATATCATGCAATCTCTGTCCCTAGACCCATTAACCATCAACTGGTTCAAATCACCTTAATAACAGAAAACAAGCGGTACTCTGGCACAATAATCTATCAAATCTCCTACCTATCTCCCTTGGTGTCTCTCAGGGCTCCATATTAGGGCCGCTCCTATTTTCCATCTATATTAATGATCTTCACTCAGCAATTCCTCATTCTACCCGCATTCAGTATGCAGATGACTCCACTATTATCTGCTCAGCTACCTCTCAAATTGAACTGCAAACCATAACCCAGAATGCATTTAACACTGTGGAACAATGGTTTACAAACCGCTGTCTCCTCCTAAATCCCAAGAAAACAAAACTGCTACTCTACTCCCCAACACGTAAGTCCACCCCCACACAATTTACACTTACATCTAACAATGGTACTATTATCTCTCCAGACCCAACTACTAAGCTCCTAGGAATAACTATTGACAATAACCTCAACTTTGACACACATATTAACAGTACAATAAAAACAGTCAACAAGAAACTTGGATCCCTCTATAGAATCAAACCCTTTCTTACTCCAACAGCCAGGGCTGCTATAGCCAGAACTCATCTCATTTCTACTCTACTATGCCTCACCCATCTATACAAACCTTTCTAAAACCAACATTAACAAGCTGACTGTATCCTATAATAATATTGCCAGATTTGCTGCTGCCTCTCCTTTCCGAACTCAGCACTGTCTAAATCTTATACAACTTGATTGGTTAGAATTTCTGCAGCATCTTCATTTTTCACAGCTTACTATTGCCCATAAAAGACTGTATCAACCCTCGAATACTCCTATAGTCTCAAGCCTACTTACCCCCTACCATAATCCTAAAAACTTACGCTCTGCTAATAAACTGCTGTTTAACACCTGCAGAGCTAACAATTTAGCAGGCGA
Source organism: Protopterus annectens (assembly GCF_019279795.1). Classification (NCBI taxonomy): domain Eukaryota; kingdom Metazoa; phylum Chordata; order Ceratodontiformes; family Protopteridae; genus Protopterus; species Protopterus annectens. The sequence goes on from NC_056731.1 coordinate 277,394,567, forward strand.
CTCCCTCTTCTGTAACACCGTTGGTAAGCTATGGAATCTTCTACCCACTGAACTTACAACTCTCTGCTCTCATAAACTTTTCAAAAAGAAGCTCAATCTTCATCTCAAGAAACACTGGTTATGTTCCTGTATTATCCCTGACTAACTGCTGTTTCTTCTCACTACAACCACCTGCATCAACTACCCTTCCCTTCTAAATCTGCTTATTATGAATCCTGTGACTGAATTCTTCATATTTACTTCTTTATTATCATCATTGTTTAACTGCTTTACCGTCGTATACATTGCATATATTCTTCTGTAGACTTTTTCATGACCATACTTAAAATGTGTTTTTATTATATTATTCTGTAGACTTTTTCATGACCATACTTAAAATGTTTTTTATTATATTTTGTTCTATTCTACTATGGTTTATTATATATTGTTTATTGTTTTATTCGTATTGTTTTGCACATGGAGCTTATCTCACTGGGTCTCTACTGAAAATGGACATGTATCCAGCTAGACTAGCCCGGTCAACAAATGTAAAATAAAATAAAATAAAATAATAAATAAATAAATAAATGTTGGTAGGTTTATCAGGTTGGCATTGTCTGAAAAGGCACTATGGAGGTGGACAATGTCTTTGTCAGTTTGTCAATAACTCAAACCTGAGAGGGGCAGATGCAGGCCATAACCTGTGAGATCATTCATATCCTCCCAGCCTGACAAATATTGGGCCCCTTTTGAATGACACCAAAAACTAAGTCAATTATTTTTTGCACATATCACAGCATCATTCTTGCAGAAGGTAGAATGCTACTCAGTGCTAGTCTCATGCCTGCCTTGAACCCATAGTCTAAGAGCATCATCTCTCTCTTTATATTGTCCAGGGAGATCCACCTCAAGTCATTGTCATAGGCATAAATTATGAGAGTCATTCTGGTACTTGTTAAAGGGCTTGAGTGCATGTGTGATCTCATGGATCCTGGTACCAGACAAGCAACTAAACACCAGTGTTTCCTTGTTCAGCTTGCTAAGAGGCACATCTGTATATCTTACATTGAGTCAACTATAACAAGAATATTTGGTTTGGTTGATGCCAGTCTTACAGGCTCAGCATCTATGACTTTGGGACTCCTTGTGTTATGTGAGGAGGTAGGCTTAATATACAGAGTGTGCTCTCTGCCTGTGTTGTGATTTGAAGGTCTTTGAGGTTTAGGCAAATTTAACTATAGAACCTCAGCATATGATGAATTATATGCATTGTGATGGCCTTTGAGAGGTGTGATGTGTGGTTTACTGCTGATGAGTTTGTTGCCTGATTTTACTGTGTGAGACTTTTGTCACTATGGGTATTATATATGTACATCTCTCGCACACTATGTTATGCTGCCTGAGTAATACATGATCGTAAGACAGCATGAGACAATACTTACACTGTCTCAATACCCATCTCAATCAGGCTGACTAGAGAAGTTGTGGAGAAGTGCTGGTTCATGATACTGACATGAATGATTCTGGGGTCAGGGTTAAGTATAACTGCTTGGAGTTTGGTTTTAGAATAATTTTTGGGTGGACTTGCCACTGAGTATTTAAATTTCAATACAAAACAACTAGCTTGGAAACCTTCTTCTGTCACGTGCAAGAATCTGTGAACTATAGTAAAAAAAAAACTCACTAAATTAATACTAAAATCAGTGCAAGCAGTATCAGTGCACTCAACATCAAGCAATTTTATCAAAGGTCTTTTAGCCTGGTGAGCAGTTTAAGGGTAGAGACTTTACAAAATCATGAGTATGTGCTTACTGCCAAGAGTCAGTGGAGAGGGAAAGAATTATGCTGTCATTATCATAAGGGGTAGGTAGCAACAGATACACTGGGTTTAAGTACACAATTACAACAGGGTGGGTGAGTGGGGAAAACAATTATACCCTTAAATCTGAGATGACTGGCCTGGAACTGCCTTAATGCAAAGACTAATCATAAACTGGCCTGACATACACTCAGTACACAAGAATGAAACTAAGGTTTAATACCAACAGTTAGACCACTTAAACAGCAAAACGCAGTGCAGCTATAAACTGGAATTACTAACAGAGGGTTAAATACCTTAGCTAAAGCAGATACAGACTGATAAAATGAATTTAAAACCAGATCAAGAAATGAAAACACTTGCCTTTTTTTTCTTTCTCTGTGTAATGGAACTATTAAAATGTAACAGTAATTTAAACAATCACAGCAACAGCAGTTTTGGAATTCTTTGACCATTAGCGCTGAGATAACTTGCCTGGAATTGCCCTAATGCAAAGACTATTCCTGAACTAGCCTGACATACACTCAGTACATAAGATGAAGCTAGGTTTAATATTAACAGCTGGACAACTTATATAGCAAAATGCAGTGCAGCTATGTACTGGAATTACTAATATAGGCTTAAAGACTTAGCTAAGGCAGCTACAGACTGTTCAAATCAAGAAATTAAAACACTTATTACACTGTCTTCAAAGTCACAAAGATAGACTTGATGCCTCATAGTAATGCCTGCGCCTGCAGTCTGTGCCACCCCATCAGCTACAATGCATGACCCTCATGAAGAGGTCAGTGGTATTCAGCCTCGTACTCAGAGCCGTCTCCAACTGCTTTCTGGAATCTGATGTGGACAGTCTTTTCAGAGAGGCTAGTGTGCTGCATCAGATCTCTCAGGAAATGATTTGTGTGGGTGGCATAGTTCAAGGTCTCCAGTGAGTACATACCTGAAGCATACTGCTATTTCCCTAACCTGTCCATGGCTCTAGATTCCTTACTGAATGAATCAACAGTAGATGTACCCTCTGTCATCTCTTTTTGTAGCCACTGCCACAATAAGAGACCCTCCCAATGACAGTTTTAGGTCAAGGGCCTTGTGGGGGATTCTAAGAATTTTATCTGTCTAGTGGGGTACTGACTCACAGGAGTTAGACTCCTACTAGGATATTCTAATGGTTAAAATCAACAAGGCAGTCCAGAGGAGGGACTACCCATGATAGAGGGTGTCAAGCCATAATTCTTAAAAAGGACGTCTTTATCTTGAGAGGGTGTATCAATGGGTCCAGATCCTCTCTGCTGCATTAACTTGAGAATTTCAAAGAAAGTGATTTCTTCTGGAGGGGACTGGGGGGAAAACCCTCTCGATCTTCCAAGTCAGTGTCCTAAGTAATCATCTCCAAGGTGGGGTTGACGTGTCTCCTTTTGCATATTCCCTTTTTTGGAATGTTAGGGATGGGGAATCCATCTCCTCAGATTCAGATAGCCTGCGTCAATGGACAGGTATACCCTTCTCAAGGAAGAGGTAGGAGGCATTGAGGACAGTATCCCTGAAACTGACAAAGTGTAAGCCTCAAGGAAGAGATTGGTGGCAAGGTGTCTCTGCCATGTGAGGTGGTTCTGAAGGCAGCACTGAAGACTTGACATTGAGACAATGGTTCCAAGACCAACAAGGCTCCAAGAGTCTAGTCTCAGACTTGAGTCTGTTATATTGAAAACCTCAGGGACCAAGCAGGGAGAACTATTCTGTCCTGAGGGAACAGATTTCAGTGACAGAGTTGGCTCTGTGCCCACTGGTTCTGAAATGTAAAGCAGGAAAGGAACTAAGATGGGAGACACAAGGCCAGTTCTATCCACCCTTATAGGATCATAGGAGGTTACTAGGCTAATGGCCCTGGGCCCTTACAAGCCCAGCCAAGAGTTTATCCCAAAAAAGGGAACCTCACTCAGTACTTACCACCCTCATCAATGAGGGACACAGGTGGAGTCCCTGGAACAAATTTGTAGTTTCCCATCCACTCATCTAGGTTACGCTGGTCACCCCTGTCAATGAGGGATACAGGTGGAGTCCCTGGGACAAACTTGTGGTTTCCCATCCACTCATCAAGGTTGCGCTTGAAGAGGGTCAGTGATGTACTCTGACATGTATGGAGAGTCTATTCTAAAGACAGGGCAGCCTCTGGGAGACAAACCTGTCTCTCCAGAAGGTTTTATTAATGTCGCATATTAGATTTAGGCCTTTTAATTGGGTAATGTGCAAGGAGTTAGACTTACGGATATGGAGCATCTCTAGTAGGTCAGGGTCCAAGATTGCCTTGTAGGCAAGACACAGATCACCTCTGAGCAATCTGTATGATACCGAGTAGAGTGATAGTGATTTCAGACTGCCCACATAGGACAGGTGTTGGAGGCCATGGATTCTTTTTGTGAGGTATTTCTGTGGCCTTTCCAGCTGGTGCAGGTGTTTGGAGAGGTACATACCAAACGGGGCATTGTACTCAATTATTGGCCTATTGAGGGTTGTGTACAGAGAGGTAATAACCTCCTTTTTTCTGGATGCAATCCCTTTACTTATGAGATGAACCAAGTAAAAGGCTTTACTGAACCCTGCTGCTACATGGTGGTTGAACGTGAGATTGTTGTCAACCTGTGTACCAAGATCTCTAACCACAGTTTGTGTGCTTAGGGGGGTTGCTGTTGATGTGGTAATCAGTAGGGACCGTGTTTTTGATGAATGATATAATAATACATTTTTTCGTTTAACTTAAGGCCATGACTTTGACACCAGTCATTTGTTGCTGCGAGACCCTGTTGTAGTATGTTAACATCATTCAGAGAGTCAATGACAGGACCCAACTTACAGTCATCCAAAAACTTGGTCAGCCCCAGGCCTTTTGTCTTTGTCTGGACCTCTGACAAGTAGATGCCAAACAGTAAGGGTCCCAGGACAGATCACTGGGGAATACCACTAGCGACACGTCTGCTGTCAGAGGTGGAGGCATCTATTTTGACCTTGTGGGTCCTATCAGAGAGCCAGTTGGCCACCCACCTGAGATAGGTATTACACCAAGTTGTGTTAGCTTTTCGATGATGCCTGAGTGGTGGATTGTGTCAAAGGCTTTGGCCAAGTCAAGGTAAGCTGTATGTACTGACTTTCCCTCATCCAGGGCCTTGGTGACAGTCTCAAAAAAGTCAACCAGGTTCAACAGGCAAGATCTGCCCTTGACAAATCTGAATTGGGTGTGGTCAAGTACTTGGAGATTGCCTATATCCTTGTTTATGAGGTCCATAATAATATGCTCCATGGCTTTACAGATCAGACTTGTCAGGCTAATGGGGGGATAGTTTCCAGGTTTGGTAGTGGCAACACCTTTGTGCAAGGGGATGACAATGGCAGTTGTCCACTCTGCTGAAATTAAGCTTGTACTTGGGCTATGGTTGAATAGGGTGCTCAATTGCTAGGCTAGTTCTTGCTGGAGATAGTGCAAAATACAGCCTGGGATACTATCAGGTCCCATGAAAGCTCTGTTTTTTGCGTTGGATAGGACCTTTAATACTTGATCTATGGAGATGTGAGGTGCAGGACAAATACTGGGGATGTTGAATGGGCTTTTGGGGAGGGACTGGGGGTGAAGTTTGTGCTGAACCTATCTGCTAGCAGGTTGGCCATGTCAACAGGATCAGTGTAAGTGATGCTGTTAAGAACTAATTCAGAAAAAACTCAGGCTTTGCCATGGATGTTGCTGACATAACTGAAGAAGGCTTTGTGGATACCCTTTGTTTTGGTGGCTAGTTTCAATTCATAATTGGCTTTGGAGGTTTCCACTAGTGATCTAATTTGCTTGTTGAGGCTAAGAAGGGAGATTTTCCGATTGGGAATTTGTACATTTTTTATCCTTAGACAGCAGTTTCTTCCTTTTGTTGGAAATCCTGTTGATAGAAGATGTCCACCAGATAGGTTTGTGTTTCCTTGAAGAGCAAGTTTTAGTTCTGTTGGGTATGGCTGAGTCCATGCAGTTGAACAGGTGCTTGTATACTGCACTAGTGTACTGTTAGTTGTCTGCACCCTCTGAGGAGGGCAGTGGTGTGAAGCTATTGATACCCTCCCTTAGAAGGTTATAGTCAAATTTTGAGAAGTGTTTTAGCCTGGTTACAGCTGGGGGGGGGGATAGAAACTTCAAACGAGACAGACCGATGGTCTGATATCACCAGGGAAGAACTTACTATGGGGGTGGTGCAACAGTCACCCATGTTGGTGAGAACCAACTCCAGAATGCTATCTCCCCTTGTGGGGGGTGAAATGAGCTGGTCTAGTGCGGTAGAATTGATGAAGTCAAGGAATCATTTGGTGAGTGCATTAGTGTAGGAATAGTTCACCCAGTCTATGGTGGGGTAGTTGAAGTCATCAAGGATCAGGGTGTTAGGGGGTTTCTTGATGGAGCCAAGTAGGTCCAGGTAGGAGGAGTGGGTGTCCTGAGGGTTTATAGCTGGCTATAACTTGGATGGGTGTCTTGCCAATTGTCAGTTGCACCTGGAGTAGTTCGAGTGCATCATGCTGGCAAACCAGTCTGGAGGTGTGCTTGTCTTTAATAAAGATAGAGTCTTCACTCTCCCAACTTCATTTTGGGGTCAGAATGTGTGGAATGAGGTATAGCTTGGCAAGGCAGGGGTGCTGTCTGCAGCCTTGAACCAAATTTCTGTGACTGCACAGATGTCGGCATATTCCAATGCGAGGAGAGCCTCCAGTGAGTGCATTTTCAGGTTAAGGCTCCTAGCATTAAGCAACATGACCTTCAGTTTGTTTTTTGACAGATTTTTTATGTTCAAAGATTTATCTTTGGGACATTTCCCAAAAAGGCACAATGGAGGAGTCAAGAGCCTTGGCCAGAATGCAGAATCCCAAGGATGACAAGTGGAGGCCATCTCTTGCAAAGCACTGAGGCCTGTCAATCATGTCACCCCAGGCAGGCAGATACTGGATCCCCTTGTAATAACACCAGAAATTAAGCCAGTTGCTGAAGTCAATTATTTTTTGCTGGTATTGTGGTATCATTCTTGGTGAAGGAAGGATGCTACTTAGGGCTAGGGTCAAACCTGCCAAGGACACATACTCTGAAAGCTCAATCATGCCTCTCTTCATATAGTCCAGGGAGGTATGTCTCAAGTCATTCACACCAAAATGGACAATGACAGGGTCATACTTACATGTGCATAATGTGGTGGATTCTGGCACCTGAGAGACAACTAATCGTGATCTTCTCCTTATCGAGCCTGGTGAGAGGGACATTGATGTATCTCACAACTGAATCACCAATGACTAGTATGTTTGGTTTATTGTTATGCCTTATGGGCTGTGTTGGTTTATTGTTATGTCTTATGGGCTGTGTTTATGAGACTCTGATGTGTTGTCTGCTGTCTGTGATGTGTTTGGTGTTGTGTGTGGAATGTTTGTGAGTGTGTTTTGGAGGTCTCTACTGTTTAGGTAAGTTTTTTATTGAGGACCTATGCATAGATGTGTAGGTGTTGTGCTTGGCTATATGATGTGGGTGGTGTGGTGTTTGTTTGTGCTGGCAATCTCCTCTTTGTCAGGAGTACTGACTGAGAGGGTTCTCAGTAAACATAAGGCAATTACTACACTGTCTATGCCCATGTTGACCAGGTTGGCAGGAGAAACTGATGGGAATTGTCCAGACATAGTGTTCTGAAACTTGGATGGACTTATGGAGAGTGGGTTTTGATAAGGGTTTGTCCACAAGAGTGTATACCATAAAAACCTTCTTAAGTGTAAAATAACTGGCCTGAAGCCCAAGTGCTAAAACCAAAGCTAAGAGGCTTACATTAACAGACAAATTTAATCAGGCTACTAACAAGCAGTAATAAATGCAGCGAATAAAAGCACATGAATACTTAAGAGCAAGCAGCAAAGCAAAATAAGGTAATAAAGTAGGAAGAAGACAATTACAGTAAAAGCAGCTGAATAAAGTACCTTTATTTAAGTGGAGAGGGTGGAAAGAGAAAATAATTCAAGATTAAGAAACTAAGGGGGCTGGCTTTCCTAAATGCTCTCTCTGTACACAGTAGAATGAGCTGAAGAGATGGGACTGGGAGGAGTGCCCAAAATCAAAGTAGTAAGTGGGTAGTCCTTCCCAAATGATCACAGTGTATTCAGTAGAGTGAGCAAATGAGATGGGACTGGGAGAAGTGTCCAAAATCGAATTTACAGCAGGGGAAGGCAATTCCAAAGCCATCAAGTTTAAGAATACAACAACACTTGAGCGGGAAGGTAGGGGATAAACAAAATGCAGACAGAGACTAGCAATATGAAGCAAATAAATAAATGCAGTACATTTTTGTTAACTATCACTAAAACAGATCAAGTGCAAAAAAGTATACTTATATAAGCTTTGTGTATCCAGATGGCTATAGAATCAGTCACAGTCAGGCTACAAGGAGCAGCTCAGAGGAGGAGAGAGGACAACACCCATCTGTCTCTGAGTGTTGTAAAGTGCCTTCATCATGCAATCCAAATCAGTTTCGGAGGTGCTTTTGTAGGATCTGAAGGATCTGAAAGAAGACGCAGATGAAGGTTGGATGGGTATACAATACAGCTTTCTCTCCAAGGAAGTTTTAACCAACAATCTCTTGGGTGATCTGTAGGGAATGACAAGTGTCTCCAAAACAGACAGAAGCAATATTGAAAAATGCACTGGTGTCAAAGCCCAAGCCAACGTGTTTTTAGCCACTTTTGGAGCCAGATATGGGTTAGATCCTTGGCTCTTCTCTTACAGGGTTTTCTCATCCTTATCTTTCTGTTTGTCTTTGTTCTTTTTCTTCTCTGAAGCCTTCCTCGACTTGTCAACCTTGGGAGTCAGTTTTAATAATTTGTTCCTCCCAACGGAAAGGGTACGAGGCCTAAAGGCTTTATAGATAGAGCATTCTGCAGTTAGATGGTCCATCCCCAAGAACACCACACACAACTCATTAGTTTCTTGGGGAGGAATTTTGTGACCACACTTCTGGCACTTTTTAAAACTCTTGTCCTTGTCTATAAAAAAAGAAATAGGAATCACACACACACACACACACACACACACACACACACACACACACACACACACACACACACACACACACACACACACACACACAAACACACACACACCTCTACAAGAATAGTGTATAAAGTATTAAACTCTACTAATTCTAATGTCTTAATATTTAAATTTTAACACACATCAGAAAATAAACTACTACATAACACTATAAAGTTAAGCCTTTTTTTTTTGCAACAGGAGGAATACGTGACAGCAGACCAAGGCCCATGTGATGCCAAGAAAGACAAAAAGGAACAATGAAGAAACAATTTGGAAACAGCTGAATAATAGCAGTAAAACTACATAGGAAAAAAATGGGAATTGTGGGAATAATACATACAAAGGAGGGAGGAATAAGGTTTAAAAGGTGGCAGGACTTAAATGAGCCATGTAATGTTTGAGTGAGAAAGATTGGGTAGATTATAACTGATGCATAATGTTTGCAGCTGGGAGCGTGTCATTATGGTTTGTGATACAAAATGCTTGCAACTAGAATTGTGTCCATGTGGTTTGTTTTCATTTATATAAATGTATGATTGCCTATGTAGTAAGCAAATGTTTAATAAATATGTTTCTTGTTTAAAAAGCGGCATGAATTGAATAATTTCTGTAATATTGTTTAGGTTAAGTGATATATAACAATATATGTGAAGTATAATGTTTGTTATGTTAATATAGTTTGATTACTTGTATATGTATAATGTAAATTTGCCTATGTCACAAGTGATAATTCAATAAAGGTGTTTGGAAAAAAAACAATGAAATAAAATAGAAAATATTTGAGGATGAGCACTTACTGTAGCTTGCGATGGTAAAAATATGCATTCATATGCTATGGCAGCAAATGAGATCTGAGGTAGCTTCACACACTGATGCATTATGGGAAGATAAGATTTAAAGGCACTTGAGGCTGAAGCACTAGTTTTGCTGGCTTGGATCTGACATGTGGCTCAAGGGCCCATCAATTGGACTGGATAGACAAGATGAATAGGATCACCAGGTTAGGTAGTATGATTTAAACTGCAAATCTCTTGCTGCCTGTCTCTGGGTCATACTGTAGTGCACTACCAACAGAAACTGGGCTTCAACAGTGCACAGACATATTCAATGATGCTCTGAGTCTGTAGCAGTACTTTGTTACATGCCATTTCTTCTGCGGTATTAGAACTGTAAATATGGGTCATCAGGTACAGTTCTAAGGCATATCCAGCATCAGCTGCAAAACGTGGATTCAGACTACTGCAGTCGTTCTGGATGACCATGTGTGCAAAAGTTGGTGCACATGAAATATTGGCATAATTCACATGTGTACCAGATGCGAAAATCAGGGAAACTTCCTGGATGTCACACAGATATATTGTTTATAATACTCTGTGCACTGTGCATCACCTAACAGTTGATGGAGTGAAAGTTCTTCCAGTTGAAATGCTGGGCAGCTGTGGAGCAAGTGTGGCCTTGAGAGAGATGTGGATAAAGTTAATGGCCCTTGATACTGCAGGAAAATGAGCCATGTCATGGAATTCTCACAAAGTGGTAGTTTTTTTCCCCTGCTGTCCCTGGGAAAAAAAGAAAATTAAACACACTTCTCCACATGGTGGAGCATCACGTCAAGGAACTGGTGAAGGATTCTTGAGGTCAGTCTCTGCAAAAATTCTAATGAGTCCCCTGCCAGACATTGAAATGTCCCTATAGCAAAGATGGTTAATACTACATACACTTTTGTGTTCACTGGACTAGGCAGTTCATGTAGCTCCACAGATTCCATGTGAGGGCAACTCATGTGTACTAACTCTCATACAGTGACGGTCTCCAAATTATAGTGGTCGACAATTTACTGGCCATGTATGTTATTGGATGTCAGCTTTTTTTGTGATGAAGAGAGAAGGGGTATACAACCTTGAAAATACTAGCTCCTTAGGTGGCCATTAATACATTCTGACCAACCACAACAGATGTTACTTCTAGAATTTTAGTATGAGCAATCCCAAGGTGGCCAATGGCCATTAACACATTCTAATTAACCACAGCAGATGTTAATCCTAGTATTTTAGTATGAGTAATCCCAAGGTGGCCATTAACACATTCTGACTAACCACAGCAGATGTTAATCCTAGTATTTTAGTAGGAGCAATCCCAAGGTAGCCATTAACATATTCTGACCAACCACAGTAGATGTTACTCCTAGACTCCTAGTATTTTAGTATGAGCAATCCCAAGGTGGCCATTAAATTCTGACCAACCACAGCAGATGCTCCTCCTAGCATTTTAGTATGAGCAATCCCAAGGTGGCCATTAATACATTCTGACCAACCACAGCAGATGTTCCTCTAACATTTTAGTATGAGCAATCCCAAGGTGGCCATTAAATTCTGACCAACCACAGCAGATGCTCCACCTAGCATTTTAGTTTGAGCAATCCCAAGGTGGCCATTAATACATTCTGACCAACCACAGCAGATGTTCCTCCTAGTATTTTAGTATGATCAATACTTCTGTACAGCGGAAAATGATGATGATCAGAATAGCGGATCACCAAAGCTCACTCTACTCATTTTATACATTTCTGAATCATGGTCTCATGTCTGATTTTGTCATTTGCATATGGGATGACTGTTATTAGCATGCTGATACTTATTTGCATGTAACATAAAACAAAAACATGAACTGAGAGCAACCACAAAAAGCAAGGACGAAGGATAGAGACGAATACAATTTATTAGGACTAACAATAGTTAAGTGAGTTTGTCTCTTACGTAAAAGACCATCAAAAGTTCTTAAACATCATAACTATATATATTTACATAATCCATACAACCCATGTGACTTCTCAACCCCAGTCACAAAACTGAATTACTCAAACCTTAATAAATTAAAATTACAGTCAAATATCTGCATATAAAAATGATAAAAAAAAACAAAATGAAAGGATCGCATAGTAATAAAATATCAAATACCATTATAACAATAATTTATAAAAACTTAAAATTTAACTGCCAGTATTTTAAGAATACTGGTAATTGATACATTGTCATTTAGCCCAGGGGGCATTTCTGTGTCCAGCTTTAATTGCCAAATCAGCTCTTTATATTCAATCCTGGTTTCCGAGGACCCTTCCCTTTCACTATTGACAATTTGTTCTAACACAAAAAACAAACTGCCAACTTTAGCAAACCCTACATGGTCCAGTTACACCATGTGTGCATTGCGCCACAATGTGCACATGGTAGCACACTGTTTTGGATTCATTAAGTGGCTGTACATGGTGTGTAAAGTTTCATAAACAAGGTAAACACTGTGGCATGCTAATTACAGCATAAGCAGATAAACTGTCTGCTAATCAACCAATCCAAGATGGAGGAGCTATTCAACAAGCTATAAAGCAACAGTGTATACTCAGTGCAGTTTTTTCTTATAAATTCCAACACCTATCAGAATGCAGCCATGGAAAGGAGTCTACACAGAAAGAATGTTAGGGGCTGCTGTTGCTTTAATACATCTGTATGTGCAACATGCTGAAGTCTATGCTGCTGCTGCTGCTAACAGAACAATATCAAGAAGAAGAGTTTTCAGACCATGGTTAACTTATTACATTTTGCATGACATGGAAGTTGTAGACCACTACAGGGTAGATAGAGGCACACTACTGAAACTCTGCAAGCTCTGTCATCTTCAACTCAAACCCAGGGCAGACCAAGGGGAACCCATACCAGCAGAGACAAAGGTATATATATATATATATATATATATATATATATATATATATATATATACAGAGAGAGAGAGAGAGAGCACTTAGAATCTTAGCTAAAGGTACATTTCAGAGACCAACAGGGGATATGCTGGAGGTGTCACAAGCATCAACATCCAGAACCATCCATCAAATTCTGAATGCTATGCTCCAACATGCCAGTGACCACATATATTTGCCCTGTACTCCTAATGAGAGAGATAGAAATATGTATGAGTTCTAACATGTAGTACACTACCCTGAAATACTGGGTGCCATGTAGAAATTAAGGCACCACCCAGGGAACAGGGAAGGCTCTACATAAATAGAAAGGGCCATCACTCCATTAACTGCCAAGTTGTGTGTAATGTCAAGAGAATCATCTTGAACATGTGTGCTGGCAATCCAATCAGTTACCATGACTCATATCTGGCACACCTCTAGACTGTATCACATGTTCATAGGGGGGATATCCCACAGGGTCATTTCAGATGACCTAGAGGAATTCATACATTTCTTATATGAAACACAGGAGGGTAGAATAATATTAGCCAGGGACTTACATTTACCAGAAATAGACTGGAATAATATTGAGTCAACAACGTTTGTAAAGAAATTATTCACAGAGTATATTCAGGAACAACAAATGCTTCAGATTGTAAAAAAAAAAAAAAAAAAAAAAAACTACCAGGGGACAGAATATACTAGATATTGTTTGTATTCCCAGAGAAATTACTGTAACTTCAAGTTTTACCACCACTGATGTGCAGTGATCATGGGGTCATAAAGGTTAATTTGTTGCTAGATAATTCTGCCAAACTGAAATCTAAGCCAATGCGCAGAAGGTTAATTACAGATTATAGTGAAGCAAAACAGTTACTATATAAAACTAAGTGAGGTGCTCAGTGGAAAATCTGTAGACGGAATGTGGAAAGCTTTGAAAGAGAAACTGAGTACAAAAAGTAAAAAAAAATGTTTAACATCAGGATCTAGGCACTCAACATCAGGGGGGTATATTTCCATAAGAACAAGATACATGATTAAGGTGAGAGACAAAAAAATATAAGAAATGGAAGAGAGATCGAACTACAACTTTGAAAACTGAAACAAACGAGCTGGACAAGCAGATTAAGCATAGTGTTAGACAAGATCAACAAAAATTTGAAGAAAATTTATATAAAGATATTAAGCATAATAGGAAACCTTTTTATAGATACACAAGATGTGGAAGGAGTAAAGACACACAAATTGATAAACTGTGTGTAGATTCTAAAATGTATTCTCAGACACAACAGATTATAGATACATTTGCAAAATCTTATGCAAAACAGTTTGGCTCCACAAAAGGAGTGCCAAGTTGTCCTAGTGACATCCAGGTAACCCCAGATACTGGAATCAAATTAGACTATACTGAAAAAGAACTGTGCAAACTGGATCCAAACAAAGCACAGTGAGGAGACAGAATAAGTAACAATAACCTGAGGGCACTTACACTGCCATTACATCTATTATTCACTAGGTCATATAAATATGGGGAGATTCCTCAAGATTAGAGACATGCACTTATTAAACCTGTCTTCAAGGAAAAGGGGAGTAGGACAAACCCAGAATCATATAGACCCTTAAGTCTACTTTCATGTTGTGGAAAAATAATGGAGAGGGTAATATTGGCTAAGTTATTGTCAGAAACAGATAGGTTGGGACTTGAAACCATATATCAGCATGCATATGTTGAAAACAGATCTATTACCACCTGTAACATGATGTTCTATAACAATATAATAACAGCTATGAATGAAAAATTGTGCTGTGATGTAATTTATATAGATTTAACTTCAGCATTTGACAGGGTCATGCACAAAACACCGATCAATAAATTAGTACAACTAGGTAATGATGTATTGTTGATAAGATGGATAGCTGCATGGCTTACAAATAGGACATGGCAAGTATCACACACCAACTGGACAGGTGAAATCCATGGTTACAGTCAAGGTGTCTCACAGGGCTCTGTACTAGGCCTTTACTTATTTAGATTGTATCTTTCAGACCTAACTTTTTAATCTGAGGTGTTCTACAGTCTATATGCTGACAACCTGAAATTGGGTAAACTGATTACAAGTGTTACAGATAAGGCATGTCTGCAAAGTAATTTGACTAAATTGACCATTTGGGCACCGGAGAATAATATGTTGATAAATACATCAAAAACTAAGCATATGAGATTTGGGAGACATAAACTCAAAGGTGAATATTTAATACAGCACACAATGATTGAAACTGTAAACTCATTTAAGGACCTGGGTATATGGGTATATTCATCTATGAGTTTTTCTAATCATCTCAACCAATTGGCTAATGATAGTTATAGAACTATAGGTTGTATAAAAAGATTTATAAAGTCTAGGAAATCAGACATAATGAAGTCATTGTTTGTTAGTTACATTAGACCCAAACTTGAGTATGGAATAACAATATGGAAACCCTATAGGAAAACAAGCATGAATAAACTGGATAGAGTACAGCAGAAATATAATAAGGGCATCCATGGATGTGAAAATCTAAGTTATTATGAAAGACTGAAATATCTGAACTTGTACAGTGTCTCTTACAGATATTTAAGAGGAGATCTTATTCAGGTATATAGGGCATTTAGGGACAACTACCTCTGGGAATATTTGGGGTTATCAAAAAGTACTAGAGAATCATCAGACAGCCTGTGTAGAAGATTCTATAGGAATGAGAAGTGTAATAATTGGTTCTCTGACAGAGTAGCTGATGCATGGAACAGACTACCAAATTACATTAAAGCAAGTACTAGTTTAGATATTTTTAAGAACAGCCTAGACATTTATTATGGTAGCAAGTGTTTTGGCATATTGGCAAGCCAGAAGGGCTTTAATGCCCGTGCTTGAAACATTTGTATGTATGTATTTACTATGGGATGCAGGTTATGCACTAGAACACTGACTGATGATGTACATCAGAAATGTACACACACTCAGTGAAGAATACTATTATGAGGCACATGCTCAATCCAGAAATATCACAGAGCATGTGTCTGGGCTGCTGGAGTTGCAGATCCGGTGCCTAGATACATCTGGGGCAGCCATGCAGTAGAATCCACATACATATACTGAAATAGTCACTGTATGCACCATGCTACACAACATCGCCCTGAGAAAGCAGCTTCAGCAGGATGAACAAGAGGAAGAGGCACAGACCCCACCACCAATGGCAAGGTCACCATAACCACACACAGGTGAGGAGTCAGAAGAGGAAGCAGCATCTGCTGAGGATGTAGGCAGAAGTAAGCATGTTCAGTATGTCCTTCCACTGGCTAGCGGCAACACATAGCACACTCACTCTCCACCTCACTCACCACATAAGTTGCTAAAACCTTCCTCCTACACACATACATACCTCCTACACACATACTTATAGTAACATTGATGCCAGGCAATGCTCACAACCTTTACCTCCCCATGTAATGGCTGTGTACTCCTAACATCAGACAGAGTCAGCCCTGAACTAAAACTGTTGCAACTGCAGGATTTACAAGGTAAGTGTTGAACCTGGAGTGTGTTGTGTAATAATATGGATGAATAGCATATCCTTGCATGTTGTTACTTGGTAATGTAAGCAAGTAAAAGTGGGTGATTTGTACAGCAATGACCTAAACATGCGACAGCAGAGATTTATGTGACTTATATGTGTCCTGTATCAAGTTGTAGGCCTCAAGCAAGATTCACACAGTCATACCTCTCAAAAGTACTGATGGTCACTAAATGCCCTCAGTTTAGCACCATGCTTTTTTTGTACTGGAAAATCATTAAAGAGAGAAGTTAGAAAATAATGAGGCACATTTCAGTTTCAGACTTCACAACCCTCACAAGATCATTAACAATACTGATGCAAAAAATGTTTGATTCTATCAACTGTCTAACTTTCTAAGACCAAAATATGTCAAAGGTACACTTAGCAAAACAACAACACAAACACAGATATACCGAGGACTAAGTTAGGCATGCACCCTGCATATCAGGCACAAGTGTTATGTATCCTTTAATAATGTAGAAAACAAGGATATTGCACAGTTGGCATCACTTGCACAGGGTGTTGTGTGTGTATGGGGGGGGCAGGAAGCCTACGCTAACACAAAAGGTTGGTAAGTGTGTGTGTGAGTAAAAAAAAAGAGAAGCAGGAAGACATTTGGACAAAGTAACAAATGGCCAGTGAAACAAAATGAGCTTTAAGCTTCACGGCTAAATCATGAAACTGTTTTGTGTGTATCTGTATGGGTCCTCCAGGTGAAATTGGTGTGTGAGTGTCTGCATGAACACAGCCAAGCTCTGTGCTAGCTCTATTTCTTGGTATGTCAGACAGGTGTAAGCCATGCACGGTAGAGGTGGCAGTTCATCACTGTCTTATCCAACCACAAGAACTGGCTCTGCCAGAAGTTGCACTGGCACATCCATGCCCATGATCAGATGCACTGCTGCTACCTGAACACGACTGATGTCTGCTGGATGAGCTCCTCACATGAGGATGAATAGGACCATGAGCCCATGGCCTTCCACGTCTGGGTGTGGACACTTCTACTACTGATGGATCAGTGGAAGTAGTGCCACTGTGGGACAATGATCGGGTACGACCACATTGGCTAACAGCAGATGATGTGTCTAACCTATGCCCATGAGGATGCTGTCCCCCTCCCAGAAGAATTTCCATCACAGATACCTCCTGCAGCAATGTGTCATTCATCCAACCCATTGAATCAGTAACACAGTGGAGGTAATGCATTTCAGTCTGTGGCACATATACAACCCTAAGCATTTCTCTGGAGGATCTATAAAAAAGTGCCTGTGCCTCCATGATAGCCCTAAATATATATCAAGTGATACAGAAAGACATACCTGGATCAGGTGGAGGATGGACAGCAGGCTTCCTCAAAGCAACCCTAACAAGCCTCCTGCGTGGCACCGCACCCACACTTTAGCTATGGCCAGAGGCAACAGGCACTGTAGCCACAGTAACCACACTTTCCTAATTGAGTGTCTCACCCTCCACCTGTCCAATATCTGATAGCTCACTGGAATGGGTTGGCACAGGCCTACTGGCTGTGTCTGAAAGAATTACAGGGGATAGCTGTATGTCAATCTCAGCGTCAGATTCAACCTCTGCACCCCCCCCGACTGTGCCTGTGTTTGGCCACCATCATCATCACGGCCTGCCAATACTGTCACATCAGGTGGTAAGAGTACTACGCTTCCACTGTCAGAATCATTTGTGATAATAAACAACAAACACAGGAAAATAATTAAAGGCTACACTACTATAGTCAAATGTATGCTAACAAAGTAACAGTGGAGTCACTACTACAGACAGAACAGCAATACACACAACAGTGCTGACACCCACATCACACATGGATAAAAATATATATTTCTTTGAACTGCTCATCAATACTGACAAAACATTATTTGGCTTACCATGTGCAGATGATCCTTGGCTTCCCACGGATGATGGTCCTGGAAGAAGTTAATCAAAAGGTAAGGACAAGATCATCAAAATTAACAGTAACACAGGGGGTTAAAACTTTTTGCCCTCTGTATGTCCATTAACTATACTTTCAACAAGAACTTGGATGACAAGTCCAGCCTAATCCATGTGTAATCAATCAGAATGTGTTATCAACTATAGCAAGCTACAAGTCCTGTCCACAAAAAAAAATTATTGTCAAACAGAGCTAACATATTGCTGTCAATATTTTACTATGCAAGAGTATTTAACAATTGAGATACACGAGCCTACCTGGAAGCTCCTCCTAGGACATACTTGCTGTCCCTAAAACAGTAGCACCAATGTCAAGGACATACTGTTCTGCACTTTCCTGGGAGCTGTCTGTATCCTGACAGTGGAAACTCTTCATTTGCTGTTAGTGGTGGCTCTGTAGCAGGCCCCCCCCAGTACCCATCCAGTCATGGGCCACTGCAGCTGCCCTCCTCCATGCAGATGAGATAAGGTCAGTGGCCCTATGGGGCACCTGATCATATGTCCTGCTGTGGCTGCCTACTGCATTCACATCAGCAACTATCTGTTATCAAATCTGCATTCTGCCTGATGTATCTCCATGTCCCCTCTCAAGCAGAAAGGCACCATTTTGTCTAAAAGCTTCCACAATGACCTGATTCTCAGGGTCACTGAAGGGTGGTTTTGGGGATTGAGATGCCTGAATGCTATAGTCCTAGGTGACCTAAAACACAGCAGAAGGATAATACATGTAATTATTACATAACTAAAAATGTCTGTTTCCAGATAAAACATAAAAGGTAGCATTTCATTATTACTCATTGGAGAAACATGAAACGATCAAGATATTTAAATAAAAAACAGGAATTGTGTGGTTGTAACATATTACATTCACACACAAATCAAGGCCAGATGCAAAACAAGGAGAGTAACAATAGCAACATGTCTTTGTTTGTGCCAAAACAGAAATGCAACTTTGCTCACCCACCCCCAAAAGAACAAGCAAATGACATTTTTTTAACAAACCATCTGTGAAATGTCCTGAAACATGTTTACATATTTAGCACAGAACATTCCATTTTAAGGTATTGCCAATCATGTCTACCTGTGGCCAGCACTCCCCTATAGGTGTTTATGGGCCATACAAGAAGGCTGACACCCCTGTGTCAATGACAGTATGGGACAATTACATTTCATGGAAACAATAGAAGAGTGTATACAGAAAAACAGTTGTAACATTAGCACTTGTAATGACAGTTAATAAGGCTATGCATCTGAGAAAATTAAATGCCCTGACAAATATGCCCATGCCATCAGTACACTTCTAAGTAATGCATGTCGATAAAAGTAGCATTTGCTAATGCAGATGTGTATAAATTGTGATGCCTGTGCACTGGCCCAGCAATCAAGGAGCCTCAATCCTCACCACTAACACCAGTGAGGGGCGTCCATATAGGGAAAGGATAATAAATGCACACACAGTAAAGTACAATTTCCCTTAAGAGATAACAGTCAGTCTAGGGCTTGTTTCTCCCTTTCTCTCCAGGTCCCCAATAAGACTCCCCACTGGCACAGCTATAGTGTCCAGATCTCAGCCTAGTGGGCAAGTTAAAACCTCCAGCACCCTCTCTGTCCAACCAGTACTTCATGTCCCTGCCCAAGTAGCTGACACACACACACACACACACACACACACACACACACACACACACACACACACACACACACACACACACTTTGAGATAAGAGTTTATACAACCACACAGACACTCCTTGGGGAGGCTGGCACAGGTTCTCCAGCTGTGCCCCCTTTACCCAGACTATATGGTAGAAATCACTGCCACCACCCAGCTAATATTTATCAGCTACTCAAAGGCCCTTATGAAAAGGTGTCCAATTATACTGTGCAATATTATTATCCAAATGGTAAGTGCAACTGACTTATTTGGAGTGACTTGGTACAGTATTACTATATACATGCAATGTACTCTTAGAGCTTAAATTATCTCTACACAAAACAGCCACAGTTGAAAAGTTTAAAAATATTTAATAATAAATAATAAAAACACAAGACAATACTTCTTACTACAGAGTCAAGAGTTCAGAGATTACAGAGAAATACTTAAAATAATGCAGTAGAAAAGTTTGGACATCACAGAAAAACAAACTATTCTAATCTTCTATTTCCTAGCTATATCTAAGAGGAAACACAGTTCTAAAATCCTACTTACACATAGACACAGGCAGAGTGATAAGTTGGATGTTCTCAAGACAAATGCTTCCATTTTCTGTACTTAAATTGATAATACAGTACCACTGATTCATTTCAGATTACATCATTTTTTTCTGGTTCCCAGGCTAACAGACTCTCAAAGGTTAATAGCCCTTTTTATACATGCAAATTCTAGCCATTATCTCTGGCCCCAAAACAATAGGCAGAATGCCTAGCCATTAACTCTGGCCTTAAAACAATAGGCAGAATGCCTTTAGACATCTCGGTTCTGAGTTTTGACATCAAAGAATTGACTTATCAGCTTTGTTACAGCAGAGTGCACTGTTGTTACATTTTTGCGCTTCCACATTTAACACCATTTTCCCATTTAACAGAACAAGCCTGTGGGTTATATTAATATTTAAAAATGACAGAATTATCTACAAAATTATATCTGACTAGGCTGGCAGCCTTCACCTATCTTCACATATATTTGATTGTTTGTGTCTTTTGGCTTTTCCCGGTTAGGGGTCGCCACAGCGGAACTCCGGTCCGCTAATGATTGGTAGTTGATTTTTACGTGTCGAGTTACCAGCCCTGACACACAACCTTCAATGAAGGTACGCATATCTCCACGCAGAAGATGCTCTAGCTGAGAGTCGAACTGGACAGCGTCTTACTGTGAGGCGACAACGCTACCGTGGATTTTTCTTAATGACATTTCAGCATATGCAGTATATAGCTCAAAAATCCAAACATACCTTCTGAAAGTCAGTAGTGTTCTGTGTAGCTATATCCCAAAGTAATAGCCTCTTTGTTACTTAAAGGCATTCTCTTAACCTAGAGTTCCAAAATTTTTTATTATTCATATTTTTCTGTCTAACAAAACTTGGTTTTACAGGAATATTATTCTTAATGCTAGAAAAACAAGTAAAAAAAACCCGATGTCTATTAATATTATCAATGCTTCTAGACTCAGAATGAAAAGTATAAGCAAAAGCTTAAGGGATGTACTATTTGAAGCCTGGCTGTTCTCAAATTCAGACACATCTGCACCTAAAATAGGACTAAACTTAACTTCTGTATTCTTAATAAGCTCACATTCCCTTCTTAAAATCAAATCCCTTGGGCAGCCTCTATCCAAAAATAACTATCTAATAAATCCAACTATATCAATGAATTGTTGATAGTCAAAGGTCATTCAAGATGCTGTAATTAATGTTCATATTAACTGGCCTTTAATAATACCCTTCTTCTGGTATTTGACATAATACATTGTGCTCTTTGTTTCTGAATATCCTATGATGTTGATGTTCTGTATTATATCCGTGATCTTGGTGCTATCCCTTTCATAAAATCCAGGGACGTACGTGCCTTTGTATTTTCCATTGTTGCAAAATCCTCAGCCATGTGTAGTGAATTCCGATATAACAAAACTCAGTAAAGATGAAAAATACCTTTCACTACCAGAGGTGGTATACAAGTAAACAGCAAACAACAAAATAAAACAAGAAACCACTTTAAGTAGAAGATGTGTTAAAACGTTACGTCCCTTCTCAAATGATGTGCTTTTGAAAATTCTTCTTCAGATCATAAGGAACACTGCGCCAATAGCTATTCAAATCTGGTATTATCAGAATGGGAGAGAAACAATGTGTTTAGTTTGAGCAATCCATGGAGAAGGAATATCAAATACTATGAACACTTTGTAGATGACCTTTTCCTATTATGGGAGGGTGAGGAAGGTGACCTCTCCTTGTTTCAAGAATACATTAATCAGACAACTAACTTCCTTGTTTTTTCTGGTCATTGGTCTAAGATGGATATATAATTTTTAGACACACACATCAGCTTGAGAAGAGATGGATACTTGGATACAACAATCTATAGGAAAGATACCTGGAGAAACCATTATCTCCACAAAAGTAGCATGCATCCAAGACATGTGACAAAGAATATCATGTGTAATGAGACAACTTGTATATCTAGATTGTGCACACAAGATGTGATGTTTGAAAGAGAAATTGAGAACCTACGTAATTATTTACAACTTAGAGGATACTCAGAACAGGACACACTTATAAATAAGAATGATATCCATCAAATAAGAAATAAGGAAGGAAGACTGTTTTATAAGAGGCCATTGGAAGCAGAGCATATAGTAAAAGATGAAAAAGGAAATAATGTGACTAGACTTATGCTCACTTATACGACATATCTTCTGCTTAATAAAGTGGTTTCAACAGGAACAGCCACGGTGATGGTATCAAGACTTGTTTTATTTTGTTGTTTGCTGCTTACTTGTATACTACCTCTGGTAGTGAAAGGTATTTTTTCGTCTCCCTTTTTATTGGCTGTTGACAATAACTACACAAGTATCCCTTTAAAACTACTCACCAGGCTAAAAGATGTTTGACAATATTGTTTAATATTGAGTGTACTGGTACTGTTTGCACTGATTTAAGTATCAAAATTAGTGAGGTTTTTTTACTATTGGTTCTTGTTCATGGCAGAAAATTTCCAGGCTAGTTGTTTTGTATGTAAGCAGTAAGCAATAATGCGCAACATGGTGTGTGTTAATGTGTAATTAACACCCACCCTGGGGTGCTATGATGCCCGATTCCACAGGCGGAGGGCCTCTGCACCTATGGAAGGGCATTAATTACACATTAACACACACCCTAGAGAGCATTATTGCACTTAGCAAATGGGCTCTCTGTAAAATTGTTGTGTTTTTAATTACTTATTTTTTAAGTACTATATATATATATATATATATATATATATATATATATATATATATATATATTTTTTTTTTTGTATATTTTTGATGTAAAATAGTTCCTCCACCTAATGTTTCAAACTTTCTGTAGTACATGTTAATGGTGTTGGAGGAAGCATTTTACATCAAAAATATATAATACAATAATATAGTACTTAAAAGAGAAATAAGTAAGTAAAACACAGCAATTTTACCAACAGCCCATTTTCTCTCATACACAGTCACGTCCGCTTTCATACACACATTGTCACACAAGATATCTCTGTCTCACACTCTCTCTCTCATTCTCTCTCTCTCTCACACATACACACACGCAGAGTCACTCCTGCTTTCATGCACACATTCATTCAGACGAGATCGCTCTCACTCTCTCTTGATCTGTCACACACACACACACACACACACACACCCACACACACACACACACACACACACACACACACACACACACACACACACACACAGTCACTCCTGCCACACACACACACACACACACTTCTTTCTGGGTTTTTTTTTTTTTTTTTACACTCGCTAAGCAGTAAAAGCGCTGCTTAGTGAGTTTAAAAGTAATGGCGGCCATTGTTTTTTTAGCAGTTTGAGATCCATGGCAGCTTGATATGCTGCCATGAAGCGGCAGACTTGTTTTTCACTGGGCATTACTTGTACATTAATACCCTGCTGGACAACTCGTTCTCCAATCAGGGTACTGATGTACAGTAAGCTAATTCTCTAATGAAATTTAAATACTCAGTAGCAAGTCCACCAAAACATTATTCTAAAACTGGACTCCAAGCAATTATAGTTATCCCAGAGTCATTCTTGCTGGTATCATAGACCAGTACCTCCCCACAACATCTCTAGCCAGCCTGATTGTGATGGGAATCTTGAGACAGTGTACAAAAGTGTCTCATGCTGTCTGTCAGTCATCTATTACTTAAACAGCATAATACAGTGTGTGCAGGATGTGCATACATAATATCCTTGGAGGCAAAAATCTCACCCACAATAAACTCAGTCACCAAAATCAACAGCAGTACACCACACATCACACCTCTCTGAGGCCATCACAATACACATGATCCATCTTATGCTGAGGTTCTAAAGATCAATTTGCCTAAACCTCAAAGACCTCCAAAACACAACATAGACACAAAGCACACTCATCATATTAAGCCTACTACCTCACATAACACAAGGAGCCCTGAAGTCACAGATGTTAAGCCCGTAAAGCAGGCATCAACCTAACCAAAGATTCGTAATATAAATGACTCCATTGTGAGACATACAGATTGTGTCTGTTACCAGACTGAATAAGGAAAGAGTGATGGTTAATTGATTATCTGGTGCCAGGATCCAGCAGATCAGCCATGCACTCAAGTCCTTGAACAACAAGTAACAGAATGATTCTCATAGTTCATGCCGGAGTTGATGACTTAACGTGTACCTCCCTGGATTATATAAAGAGAGAGAGGAAGCTCTCAGACTATGTGTTCAAGGCATGTATGAGCCTAGCAATTTGCAGAATTCTACCTTCCTAAGGATGATGCTGTGATATGAGCAAATATAACTGACTTCAATAATTTGCCTAGTTTTTGGGAACATTCAAAGGGGATCCAATATTTGTCATCTTTGGAGGATATGATCAACAGACCACATTGCTTCACTAGTTATGGTCTGCATCTGTTTCCTCTCAGGTTTCAGTTACTTGCAAAGACATTGTCCATCTCCATAGTGCCTTTTCAGACAATGCCAACCTGATAAACCTACCAACATAATGAAACAAGCAAAGGAAACTATGAAGGTGTTACTAATCAATGGTAGTAGCCCTAACAAGAAAATCCACTCCCAAGAAGCCCTTCTCACACTGGAGGAAGTTGACATCTGTATAGTGACTGAAACATGGTTTGAAAAGGTGGAGAGCAGTCCATATGTGCAAAGCTGTAATGCCTTCCAGATGTTTAGTCCTGCTACTGTGCAGGAGGGGAAAAAAGGTGGAGGTGTCTCAATCTGCATCCAGAAGAGACCTGCATCAAGTCTGGTAAAGCAGCAGGATTCACTAGAGCTTCTTCATGTCCAATTAACCATCAGTAAGGTGTCATATCACATATTAGCTAGCTTTAGGGCTCCCTCAGTGACACAAGAAAGCAACAGCGCCTATCTACAGGAACTGGAATCACTCACTATCAAAGCCGATACCATTTTCCTAGGTGATCTAAACTATTCAGTTACAGACTTGGAAACCTACACCACCACTAGTAGACAAGCACAGAGTTTCCCGGATTGCAACAATACAAGTGTCCTGGAACAATTAGTCAGACTGCCCACTCGGGGGGCATAACATATTGAATCTTGTCCTTACTGATATGGGAGCATCTTGCACCATCCCTTGTGTGTCTTCATCACTTGTTAAGCCTGACCATAAAGCAGTCTCCTTGAAAATAAAACTAAAATCAGACACCCTTCCAACCAAGGTACCTTTAGAAATGTCTTTAACTCATTCATGCCTATATCGCCTTTTTGTATACTTCCAGTTAATACCCATAGCTCCATATGGTGTTCAGATCTTTTTTGAATCTAGCTTCTTTAGGTGATTTACCAGTTAATAATAGGCAGTATTAAAAAGTGCAAGGACTTATTAACAAAGTGACACTAAGATCATTAATCTAGGATGTCCTGTAGTGGGTAAATTATTCGCAGTTTGCCATTTATTATTCATGTTTTCATGTTTATGATCATACTTTCATAACTGAGAGGCCTACATGCTGTTGAGGGGTATGGTGTGAAATATCATGGTGAGAGACAGGAAAATTTATCAATGTCTATTTATATCATATTGTCCTTGAGATATTACTAGTTCTTTGCTAGTAATGAGCAATATTCCATATGTACTAAATATTTCAAAAAAAAATTTACTTACAAACTGTTACATGGCATCAGGTGAACCCTTAGATGCTGGTGAAGAAAACAGTCTTTGATATTTTCACTTTAAGTTGAACACCTTGAAAGATATTTAGTGTTAGTTATACTGGGGGTCTATGTTCAGTCATCGAAAGGAAATATTACCAAACAGCATTACATCGAAAACTGCATTCATCGAAATTCCTCATGTGGAGGGCACCCCCTACTATTTATATATACCAACTCCGAGATCTCTCTACATTGGGCAAATTTCCTGAGCCCTACTGTAATCCAATCTTACTCAAATGGCTCAATGAACTGCATGTTTGATGAAACATGCCATTTAATGCTTTTCCTTTCGATGACTGAACATAGACCCATTATTCTGCTAATTATACAATTAAGCATACAAAATTCATGTTTCTGTAAATCTCTAAATAAGCATGCACTCTGAGAAGAATTTGTTGTTGTCATGTGAAAGCTTATGTCTAGTTAAACAAAGTCTTCCAAAAATATATGTCTATGTTGTAGATTTGCCAAAATATGACAATTTGTGAATGTTTAACAAAAATATAATTCCAGATTTGTGTGAATTAATAATATAATATTTATGGAAATAGTCTGCTATTATCACTGCAAAGAACACATCTTCTGACAGCATTGCTGTTTGTACAGTTTTAACAGCTTTTATTGTTCACAAAATATTCACGTTTGTTTATCATATGCTTCTAAAGTTGATTTTTCAGAAAAAATGTTCTGGAATGCAAGGATATATGTAAGCTGCTAGAGGTGTGACATTCCACACTACATACGTGTTAATGAGTGAAGGCAAACTACCTACTCCTAAGTGATGCATTGACAAACTTCAAATCCACACCAAACCCAGTAAACTCCATTAATATGCAGAAGTGTACACTGCTACACTATACTAGCATGTAAACAGCTGCATAGATGGAGCTGTAGCCCATAGGAACAAGTTCAGGGCAAACCCCAGAAACAAACCCACATGGAAGACTCATGATATCAACAAGCTTTATAATAAATGGAAAAGAGTTTTGACCGAAAGTAAAAAGATTTTTACTGAAATAAACAAACAACTTGGAGGCTTAATAAAATCCACCAAAGCTAAGTTGAAGGCTAAAACAGCTACCCAATCCAATGGCAATAACAAGGCATTTTGAGTTATGTTGGCAATCTCAAAAGTACAATGCAGGAATGCACTGAACTGATTGTGAATGATGTTACCTACACTGCGGCTGAAGATGTAGCTAACTTACTAGCCAATAAACTTAGCTCTATCTTTACCTCTCTCTCCCGTCCATCTGTCCCTCAAGATATACCTGAAACTGGCTCAGCTCCATAAATCACACAAGACCAAGTCCTAACAGTGCCATCAAAAGCTAAAAATACTGCATTGATGGGTCCTGACAGTATCTCTGTATGCATCTTAAATAGCATTAAGGATGATTTAGCCACACCCTTGACAACTCTGTTCAATATCAGCCTCCATACAGGTTTTTGTACCAAGTGAATGGAGAACAGCTACAGTCATTACCATGTATGAGGGAGGACCTTCCACAGACAAGTCTTAACACCCTCATATGCAAAACCATGGAAAGATTTGTCATGGAATTAGTCAGTCAATCAGGACTTAGGGAACCATCAAACACTACACCCATCTCAGTTTGGATTCACCAAGGGCAGGTCATGCTTACTCAACCTGGTGGACTTTTTGAAAAGGTCACCAAATGCACGGACAAGGGCAAAATGCTACACACTGCATGCCTCAACTTGGCCAAAACATTTGACCCAATTCCCACTCAAGCATAGCAGAAAAGCTAAATGAATTGTGAATAAACCCCAATGTCACTTGCTGGATTGCCAACTACCTCACAGATAGGATGCAGATAATCAAAACTGGGGAAGCTATCTCCACAAAGAGTCCAGTCACCAGTGGAGTTCCCAGGGTTCTCTGCTGGGACCTCTCCTATTTGTCATCTACTTTTCTGAAGTAAAAGCCAATACCAAAGGACTCTGGCTTACTAAGTTTGTAGATAACTGCAAGCCACCCTACAGGAAGGTTTGTCTCAAATAAATAACTGGTGTCAAAATCATGGCCTAAAACTAAATCCCAAAAAATGCATTACTATATCCTCTAGAAAGTCATCTAGCCCAGGAGCTACCATATTGACAATATACCCTAAGAGTTTACCCAATTGTTCGGGATTTGGGAACTTATGTGGACAGTGACTTATCTTTTGACCAACATGTGTCCATTGTAAGAAAGTTCTTCTATATTACACAGCTTATAAACAAAGGGATTATGTCTAGATCTGGGACTGTAATTGAACCCCTTTACTCAGCCCTTATCAGGCCAGGCATTGAATAAAATGCCCCCTTTGGCATGCATCTGTCTAGACATGTGCACAACTGGAACACCCACAGAGATACCTCACTAAAAGGATACAGGATCTAAACAACATGTCCTACATGGACCGACTCACAGCCCTATCACTATACTCGGTATCATACAGACTGCTGAGAGGTGCCCTGTGTCTGGCATACAAGGCACCCTCTGAACATTACTGATGGATGTACTGCACATCAGCAAGTCAAATGTTATCAAAAATACTTGTTTAGGGATCTAAACCTCTTCTGCAACATCAACAGAATGGTTTGGAGGGACAGGTATATTTCTCAGTGGATGCCACTGCTTTGGAACAGACTCCCCATCCACAAAAGCAAAGTTCATCACTGTCCATTTTCAAGTGCAACTTAGATCTATGGATGGGAAACAGAAAGTTTACCCCAGGACTGCCACTTGTACTACTAATGGACAGATGCAGTTTCTAAATGCTTTATCCCACACAAGTCCCCTCAAATTATCTATGGTATAATCCCATGTAATTATCAACCCTGGGATGGATAAGACCAGTCTATAACCAAATGTGATAGGTTAATTCAAGCACAAACAGGAAATTTGTTAGACTTAAAAATGACCCACTAGGGCAGCTAGCCTAGTACTTATCAATGAACCTATGAGCATATACGAGATGCAGGTATTATACCAACTTGGAAGAAAAGTCATTTAAAACAAAGGTCCATGAGCATCACACAGCACACCACAATCCATGCATATGAATGTACCCATCAAACCAATAAATGCTGAGGTTCATAGGGATTTACTAGGCTAATGACCACAAGGGCCTTTTTATGTCTAGTCATGCATCCCAAATCTCTAAAAAGTTCTGGCACGCTTGTTAAATGCAAGCAGGGGCTTGGGAGATGAACCATTTACAAGGTGCCTGTGTCCATTAGAGACATAAGTGCTAAGCCAGGGATGAATTTCAGGTTCCCATTCCAACTGTCCAAGTTACATTTGAATTGGGTTATGGAGGAACTCTGCTTTACATGGATGGGGAGCCTGTTCCAGACATGGGGTAGTCTATGGGATACATACCTGTCTCTCCAGCAGGTCTTATTTATATTACAGGCAAGGTTTAAGTCTTTAGAACTGGTAATTCTGGTACTGTTTGTTCTGTGGATATGCACAACGTCCATCAGAGTTGGGTCTGACAATGCCCTGTATCCTCCTCAACAGCCTGTAGGAGAGAGACAGAATACAGGGACAGGGCCTTGAGACAGTCTGCATAAGACATTTTACATACACCCTGTATTCTTTTACTGAGGAGCTTCTCTGGATGTTCCAGTTGTTGAAGATGCCTGGTTAGGCACATACCAAAGGGAGCATTGTACTCAATGATAGGTCTGATGAATGCCAAATACAGTGAACAATGACTTCCTTGGACCTAGATGCCATACCTCTGTTTATAAGTTGCTCAACAAAGAATGATTTCCTCACTACTGTAGACACATGATGGTCAAAGGCTAGATTACTCTCTATGTGTGTCCCTAAGTCCCTGACTACTAGGTCAACTGTAAGTGGTGTGTTGTCAATATAATAGTTACCAGGGGTGGATGACTTCCCGAAGGATACTATTATGCATTTCTTGGCATTTAGTTTTAGTCATGGCTCTGACACCAGTTGTTTGTCTGTGTCAGCCCTTCCTGGAGAACATGTGTTTCAGTGTGGGATTCAATGACCGCTTCTAATCTGCAATCTGCAAATTTACTCACCCAGAGACCATTGCCATTGGCCTTCTCATCAAGAAAGTAAATGCCAAAAAGGAGTGGTCCAAGGACTGATCCCTGATGGATTCCATTTGTGACTGGCCTCTTTGTAGAGATGGATTCCCCAATACTAGCTTTTTGGGTCCTGTCTGTAAGCCAGTTGGCTATCCAGTGGATGACATACGGGTCTGTACCTAATCTCTTGAGTTTGTCAAAAATTCCTGAATGGGGTATTGTGTCAAATGCTTTGGCCAGGTCAAGGTAGGCAGTATGAACCGTTTTGCCCTCATCCATTGCTTTGGTGACCTTCTCAAAGAAGTCCACCAGGGTGAGCATGGCCGGCCTTAGGCATAGGCCAACTAGGTGGCCGCCTAGGGCGCTGCTCTAGTAGGGGTGCTTTTCCAGTATTTATTTGGTGTAAATATACTAGGATGGGGGCACCAGATGCTGTGGTGGGGGGCGCCGTGGAGCCCTTTTGCCTAGGGCACCAGTTGACCTAAGGCCGCTTCTGAGGGTGAGTAGGCATGACCTGCCCTTGATGAAACCAAACTGGGTTGAGTTCAGTATCTGGAGGTTTACTATATCATTATTGATCATTTCCATTGTAATTCTTTACATAGCTTTGCATATTAGATCAGTGAGACTTATGGGTCTGTAGTTTCCAGAGTGTGCAAATTACCCCCCTTTGTGCATATGGAAGACTGTTGCTGTTCTCCATTCATGAGGCAGGAAGCCTGTTTGTAGGCCACAGTTGAATAGTAATTCCAGAGGCCCTGATAGGTCATGTTTCATGCTATTTGAAGGCATCCTGGGATATTGTCTGGGTCCATTGATGCAGTGTTCTTGGCTTTAGAGAGAGCATTAAGGACCCGTTCCCTAGTGATAGCAAGGGAGGTTATATTTGATAGTATTTCCTGAGAGAAGGTAGAGGGGGGGAGAGGGGTAAAGTTGGAGCTGAATTTGTTGGCCAGTAGGTTTGCTATATCTTCTGGCTCAATATGGGTGGCTCCATTTAAAATAAGCTCTGCACACAATTGTGTATTGCCTTTGAGGTTGTGGATATAGTTAAAGAATGCCTTGTGGTTGTCCTTGGTCTAAGAGGCCAAAATTACCTCTAATTTGACTTTGGTAGACTATTTGTCCTCGGAGTTATTTTTGTAGTTTAATGAGAGTTCTTTTATCCTGCTGGGTGCTGCACCTCCTAATTTTTGCCATGATTGTCTTTCTTCTGTTATACAGCCTATTGATTTTGTGATTCTACCAGGGTGGCTTGCTTTTTGAATTAGTTCTGTACTTTTTGCTGGTGGGTACAACTACCTCTATGCAGCTATTAACATGCTTGTATAGGGTTTCTGTGAACAGTTCTGCAGAGGCAGCAGTGTTTTCGTGGTTTATGGGAGCTTGAAATTTTGCCAGGTTATCACTTAACAGCAGAAAATTAATCTTAGAGTAGCTCCTGAATATTCCAGGGTTAGCTGAGGTCCAGATTTTATTTTTACATAAACTGAGACCATTTTATGCTCTGACATAACCAGGGAAGGCATTATACTAGGGAGTTTGCAGCACTCTCCCATATTATTGAGGTCCAGATCCAGTATGGTTGCACCCCTGGTTGGTGTACTGACAATCAGGTCCAGGGAGTTTGTGTTTACAAAATCCAGAAATATCTGTGACTATATGTTTGGTGTCATATAGGATTCTTACTTAATAGTGGGGTAATTAAAGTCACCCATGAATAATGAGTTGGATGGTGAGCATTTTCAATAAGTTTAAATACATGGTATGAGTTTCCTGGGTCATAGACAGGGACGTATAGATTGTAAGGAAGTGGTATTGGATTTTGCCTATAGTGATTTGAAGATGGAGCAGCTCAAGTGCCATTGTCTTGTTTGACCAGCCTTGAAGTATATTTACTTTTGATGTAAACCAAGACACCTCCACCTTTAGTCCCTGTCTGTGTAGTAGTTGGTCTAATTGTGTGGAAGGCATTATAACCTTGCAATGTCAGTGGGCTCTCCACTGCTTTAAACCATGTCTCAGTGACCGCACAGACATCAGCATTTTCTTAGGTAAGGAGAACTTCTAGGGAGTGGAGTTTTTTTTTTTAAGACTCCTAGCACTGAGCAGTAATACCTGTAGATTTGTTTTTTTTTTTTTTAAGACTCCTAGCACTGAGCAGTAATACCTGTAGATTTCCTTAGTTTTAATTTGTTATGTCAGAAGTACTTCTGGTTTGGCATTGCCTAAAAAAGGCACTATGGGTGAAGACAATGTTTTAGCTAATATTCGAAAGCCTAGAGAGGAGCGAAGCGGATCATCCCTTGCAAAGCAGCATGGTCTGTTGACCATCTCCTTCCATGCTGACAAATATTGCACCCCCTTAGAATGACACCAAAAACTAAGCCAATTATTTAAAGTCAGTCATCTTTTGTTCATGTTGTGGCATTATCCTTGTAGAAGGTAAAACGCTGCTCAATGCTAGGCTCATACCAGCCTGGGATGCATATTCCAAGGGCTCCATGATGTCTCTCCTCATATAGTCTAGGAAGGTACGTCTCAGCTCATTTACACCCACATGAACTATGACTGAGTCATACTGGTACTTGCGGTCCAATGATCTAAGTGTGTGCTTAATGTGGCAGATCCTAGCCGCTGATAAGCAACTGACTGTGACTTTTTCCTTACTCAGCCTGGTGAGAAGAACATCAGTGTGTCTCATGATGGAATCTCCAATGACCAGAATGTTGGATTGTGTGGTGGCTTGCCTTATGGGCTTAGTAGTAGAGGTTCCATGAGATGTGGCTGTATGTGTTAATGTGGGTGTTGTTTTGAAAGAGTGCTGCTGAGGGTATTGTTATGTGTACTTTGACTAGGAGGCCTTTGGGGTTTAGGAAGGTTACATTTAAGTGTCTCAGCATATGTGGGTCTATATGTCTGCTTTGAATTGTGTGTGATCAGCATAGGTGCCGGAAGCTGTTGAAGACTGGGGGGGGGGGTTACTTAGTGATCTAAAAATGGCAATTTTTAAAAAACTATTTACTACCACAACAAAGGTTCACTTAGAGGACATTTTAAGCTTAGCCACTTTCCCTTTTGGTACTTGAATTAACATTTCCTGATTGGTCTTACCTATCCCATGGCTGATAATTGTAACTGAAAATAACTGATCATGCCACATATAACTTGAGGGTACCCACGTAAAGGATGCAGCATTTAGGAGCTGCCTATATCCATTAGTGGTACAAGGGGCAATCCTGGAGTGCATTTTCTATTACCCATCCTTAGATCCAAGTTGCATTTGAATATGGACATGGATGAGATTTGTTTTACTTGAATGGATAGTCTGTAACCTCCTGCCACTCCAGCAGCAGCCCCCTCTCCAGCCACTCCAGTGTTTCATTACTTAGCCATTTCTCCTCAGTTACTATAAACACTGTTCAAACCTGTCAGCCTGCATACTTTTTTCTTATTTACTTCTATAGTGATTACAGAAATTGAACTAAAATAGCATAAACACTGAGCCATTTGCTAAACAAACAATACAGTCTTGCAATAAAAACAGACTTTGCATGAGCAGTAAACTTTTCTGCCCTTGAAACTCACATTCATTGAAATGGCATTAAAACTCACATTCAAAGAAAATGCCTCTGGCCAGTGGAGGATTATGTTTACCTTTGGTTTGTTTTTAAATCACAGGCTCCTTGCACACATTTTTAGGGACTTGCATATATGTATGTGTTCTTTGATTCACCTTCCTGATTGTTTTAAAATATTCATTGTACAATACAGCACCACTTGCTAGAATGTGTTTTACATTTGTAGTTTTGAACAGTCTTCTAGTAAGCAATGAAACAAAATGTATGAACCAATAATGACAAAACTACAAATTTCAGAAAATTTCAACCATAAAAGGCCATTCAAACTTCTATCATTACAATCCACCAATATCAGTAAATATGCAAAATCTCTGAGTAAAGTCATCTAAATAATTCTACAATAAAGACATCTGTAAGAGGTTGCTAATCACAGACAACTTTATATGTCATTGTTTCATCAACAAATAAAGTGCCTGTTACCCTTGCAGAATAACTTGCCTATGTTACATGAAAAAAAAAGATAAGCAATATTGCAATAGGGAATGGATGGCAAACTGATAACAGGTTCATAGTTACTAGGTAACATCCACAGGACTGCAGCATCCACTCCTAAGTCATCAATCTGCATACTGTGGGAGTAGAACCCATAGCCTTCTACATCAAAAGCAAGTGTACACACACACATGCTAAAGCAACATATATCTGAAACATCTGCACACGCAATCCCTATAGCAGCATATATATCTGAAACATCTACACATGCAATCCCTATAGCAGCATATATATCTGAAACATCTACACACACAATCCCCATAGCAGCATGTATATCTCAAATATCTACACACACAATCCCTATAGCAGCATATATCTCTGAAACATCTACACACACCCACACACACACAAAATCCCCCAGCATAAAGTGAAACACAGCAGCATAAATCAGAAAGTGAAACACAATCCCCCCACAGCATACATCAGAAGCACAATCCCCCACAGCATACATCAGAAGCACAATCTCCCCATAGCATACATCAGAACCACAATCTCCCCATAGCATACATCAGAAGCACAATCCCCCCACAGCATACATCAGAAGCACAATCCCCCCACAGCATACATCAGAAGCACAATCCCCCACAGCATACATCAGAAGCACAATCCCCACAGCATACATCAGAAGCACAATCCCCACAGCATACATCAGAAGCACAATCCCCACAGCATACATCAGAAGCACAATCCCCACAGCATACATCAGAAGCACAATCCCCACAGCATACATCAGAAGCACAATCCCCACAGCATACATCAGAAGCACAATCCCCACAGCATACATCAGAAGCACAATCCCCAGCATACATCAGAAGCACAATCTCCCACAGCATACATCAGAAGCACAATCCCCACAGCATACATCAGAAGCACAATCTCCCCACAGCATACATCAGAAGCACAATCCCCACAGCATACATCAGAAGCACAATCCCCACAGCATACATCAGAAGCACAATCCCCACAGCATATATCAGAAGCACAATCCCCACAGCATACATCAGAAGCACAATCCCCCAGGATACATCAGAAGCACAATCCCCCCACAGCATACATCAGAAGCACAATCCCCCACAGCATACATCAGAAGCACAATCCCCCACAGCATACATCAGAAGCACAATCTCCCCACAGCATACATCAGAAGCACAATCTCCCCACAGCATGCATCAGAAGCACAATTCCCCCACAGCATATATCAGAAGCACAATCTCCCTAACCAGAAACATGATCCCTGAAGCAGCATACTCTCCTAACCAGAAACTCCCTGAAGCACCCGAAGCATGATCCCTGAAGCAGCAGCAACATACTTTCCTAACTAAGCACACACCACTACTTTTCAGGTAGGCAGTTTAAAATTTTGTGCCTAAGTAATCCATGGATCTTCTGGTCCTGTAAAAATGGGGGGGGGGGGGTGCCTCCCCCGCTCAATGCTTCCAGTGCCTATGCAACATCTTCATGTAAAATGCCAAGAATGACATTTAAAGTAATAATTGTGCCAGCACTCATTACTTTAGTCTTCTTGGACACTGTAAAAGTGCACGAGTGGAGCCTGAGTTGTGGTTATAACTGTACATCCTCGTAAAAAGAGGGCTGGTTTCAGCACATTAAATTAAGTTTTGGTGTGCAGTATCCCAGCTTCCTGGGTGAATGATGGATCACTTACATTTAAAAGTTAGAATTTCTTAAACTCTGTTTTCAAATAAAACAGTTGAAGATGGGATCATAAAAAGAAAACAGACTAATCTTTTGTTAAGCTGTTTTCTGCAATCAGTCACTTTCTTTTGCTAAAACATTCTTCCCCAGTCCCCAGGAGTAGAACCTCCCCCACCCAATTGGGTAAATTTAATTGGGAGGGTGGCACTTTAGGATGTGGTCACTTAAGGAATCTTTGATTATCTTTGGCTTTTGATTGGCCGTAGGAGGGAAGCGAGGCGGGTCATCAGGATTTAGTAGCCATTTCATTCCTTCTTACGGGAGGATAGTTTAATTGGATTCTGCATTAAATGATAATTACTTGTTTAATTCTATTTTTGTGAAGCTACTTCATTATGTTAAATTGTCAATAAAGGGACTGTTTAGATAATGTGAATGTTCATAGTATTCACTCTGTTACACAAATGGTATGTAATCACTGATTTGAAAATATGAGGCTTAGTGGGTGCATGTTATAAACCATTTTCCTGGGACTAGTGGAAGATCGGGGACTGAGAAGCTTGCAGTGGTGTTTTGTTTTTTTGTGCCTTGTTACTTTACGAGTTTTGATGACAGGAAGTCTTGGAGAAGGATTTGCATATTTTTAGAGTTTCACCACAGTTATTTATTACTTAGTTACTCCGCATATAATATAAAGTTCTGAAAGAAACTTTTTCTTTTTAACTCGTGTTAGTTCTCAACTAGAGAGTGCATGTGGATTGGTTAATCATGCTGGCAGTTCAACCCAAATTAAATTTGATCCTCGTCTTTCAAAAATGTGCTGGCAGGATCATGGATATATTTCAAAGACAAACTATTAACCATTCTCCACAGCTTCTGGTAAGTTTCACAAGGACTGTGGGGATCAGGAAATGTACCCTTTCTTAATCTTTCCTCACTGTTGTGCGATCACGGTCAGAGAGTTTGTATATGATTTGTGATTGTGACCGGGTGCAGGTCCGTTTGTATATGCAAGTTGCTGGATCTGCAAAAGTGGGGGGGTGCCCATGGTGATCAGTGCAGCGTGTTTACTACGGACAACCTTATTGACATAAGGAGTACTTTTATGTGAGAGATTTGCCTCCAGTGACACTGTAAATACATCTCTCACATACCATATCAGTTTGTTTGAGAATTAACTGGTTGTCAGTAAACATAAATAAGGCAATTTCTACATTGCCTCAAGGTGCCCATATCCATCAAGCTGATAATGGAGATAGTGGGAAAATTTACATCCATGGCAACAGACATTTTTATTGATTAGACATTTGGAGTGAGATATGAAGCAATGTCAGAAGTATTGAGTTTGCAACTCTGGGGACAGCTTTGTCACTGAAAACTAGTTGTCCTGTGTGCAACTAGTATTGGTGAAACTTCAGTCGTGCTTTTACAGGAAAAATATATCACACAAGATGTCTGTGTCTATACAGAGCACTGCCAAACACTTGAGGGAAAATTAATATGCAGACCCTTAAAATTTAAGGATGAAATATTCAGGCAGATATTCTGACGTTAGAAGCAAATCAAGCAGTACTTACTGAAAACAAAGAATTAGCTTGTCAACAATGATGAAAAGAGAAGAGTCACATGAATGACTACTGCCTGGCTACTACTAGTGCTGGTCTTACCACAGCTTCAATCTGCTGGGATACGATGCTCCTTTGCTTCTCTCACCAGAAGCAAAATATTAGCATCAATCCCAAGAATAGAAGCAGGCCACAGCCTGTTTGATAATCCACGATCTTGTTCCAGATTATGCAAGGTTGTCAAAACATCACTTTCAAAATCTTTTAGACCTAGTAGGATCAATTCTTAAACATACTACCTCAATGTCACCCCTCCCTCATGCAGTAAGGGGTCATTATCCTGTGGACCATAAGGTTTCCACTACCACAAACTCAGAGAACACAAGTATGAATGTGCTAATTATTGGTGATTTCATTCTTATAAACACAGATACCTTGCTTTGAGGTTGGACAAAGGTAGAGTAACAGTTTCTAGTCTCTCAGGATTTAGGCTCCATGAGGTCATGGGGGCTCTTTAGTCCCTCACAATGGAAAAATATGAATATGATTTAGTGATTGTCCATACAGAAGTGAATGACTTGCAGTGCTTAACCTGAGGAACATGCAGAGAGACATGTTGATCTAACCATGCATATGTTGGACTCAAACAGGACACTGGCCCCGAGTGGAATTCTACCTTCACAGAGAATGATGCTTAAATACAAACATAAGATAATTAACTTCAATATTTGTTTAAGTCCTTTGTATCATTCTAGGGGCATCCAGTGTCAGCCTGGAAAGTGATGACCAAGACTATCTACTGAACATTCCAACAGTGTAAACTGCGGCATTGCAATTCAAATTCTGTGCATATGAATGTTCCTTTTCTCACTACCAGAAGTCCTTTAACAAAAAAAGAGTAATGTTAAAGATTTCCTGCATCTAGATTGCATCCATGTTTGTATTGTAACACAGGCTATGTTTCAGTGCAAATATAACACTCCCTTCTTACCTAGATGTAGTATTTACAATGCTTTCAGACCTGGGGAAACTGCAGAGGCATTGCTACATTTGCCAGAGATAATATCACCTCTAAGCAAACTTATTGAACTCTAACTTTTTCTTAAAAAGTATAGTTATCAATTTCTAACTTGCTTTGGCAAAACAGGTAGCATTGCCACTGTGACACCCCTGCATTGGCCCATTAATCAAGAAGCCTCAATCCTCACCACTGGCAACAGTGGGGGGTGTACAATGGAAGGATTACACGTACACACACAGTAAAGTACAATTTCCCTTAACAGCACACAGAGACCAAAGTCAGTCTGAGGCTAGGTTCTTCCTCTTTCTCCAGATCCCCAAAAAACTCCCCACTGTCACAGCTATAGGATTGAAATCTCAGCTGAGTGGTCAAGCCAAAACCTCCAGCACCCTCTCTATCCAACCAGTGCTTTGTGCCCCTGCTCAAGTAGCTAACACACACACACACACACACACACACACACACACACACACACACACACTTTGATTTGATTTATATACAAACACACAGACACACCTGGGAAAGGCTGGCATAGGTTTACTGGCTATGCCCCCTTCTGCCCAGACTATAAAGTTATCACTGCCACCAGTCAGCTCTTTATCAGCTACTATAAGGCCCTTACAAAGGGTGTCCAATCTTACTGTGCGATGTTACTAGTATCCAAATGGTAGTCTGACCAAGACTTGCAAGACTATTTAGGGGTGGCTTGTACAGTGTCACCAAATACATATGCAAGTACTCCCAAGAGCTTAAATATGTCTCACAAATATCATCCACAAAGATATAAAAGAACAAGACAATAATCAGTACACAACACAGTAAATTCAGAGTTCAAAATCACAGGAGATATTTTAAAACATTACAGCTTCAAATAAATGCAGAAAACATCTAAACTAATCTTTATTATATTCCTGTCTATGTCTAAAAGAGATATGCCCTGAATCTTACTTACAAAGCAACAAGCAGGCAGAAGTGTAGAGGATGATGATGATGATGGAGTGGATGTTCTTGGTAGGTCCAAGACAAAACACAAGATGCACAGTCCCTCTGAGAGAGTTCTTAAATTAATATCAAACATTATTGCTGGGTTAGCGTGGATGATATCACTCTTTGTCACCTGACTTCAGTTCCCAGGCTAAAACAGAAACTTAACAAAGTTTTAACATTTCTGTGTTAAAAATAAACATCGCTCAGATGTGTAGCTGCTAGGAAGTCATAAAACACTTTTTACATTTTAAACTTAGTAATTACTTGTCTTTCAAAACAATACAAAAACTGCTAGCTCTAGACATTGTGTCGGCTACTGAACTGAAACTGAGAGATAACATATTTTGTTTATGGCCCAGCTATGAAGTAACAACTTCAAATATTCTTAAGTTTTGCAGGTTAATCTTCTATATTCCAGCAGAGTACACTGTGGTTACATTTTAGCTCAGTACATAACATACTGTTCTGTATAAATCATATCCATATTCACAAATGACATAGAATTATTTACAAAATTCCAGATAACTGGGCTGGCAATATTTCCCTATGTCACAGCCACCTCACAGTAAGAAATTATCTGGTGCAATTTTCATCTGGGATGCCTGCTGTGCAGTCTGTATGTTCTCCTTGTATTCAACTGGGTTTTTTCTAGGTGCTCCAATTTCTTCAGACCTTCCAAAGACATGTAGTAGGTGGATGGGGGACTTTAAACAGTCTGTAAGTGTTGGTGTGATATACAAGGATATGGCAACTGACTTACATCTCTGTTTGCCTTGTCAGCTCCATGGACAGCAGTGTGCATGGTGGCCACTGTAAGAGTTGGCTGCAGCTCATAAGAAAGAGAGAGAGAGAGAGCGAAAACACCATCCATTTTCTCAGTAAACCATGTTAGATTCCTAAATGTACTTTAGTGAACTAAACAAAAAATAGCTTTACATTGGTTGATTTCAATAGCCTTCATTTAACTGGTGGACCTACACATTTAAAGTTGGGAACACCTGAAGATTCTTTGACCTTCTAAATGATAATTCCTTAGTTGAAATAGTTAACCAATTTGAACCTAGGTTCTGGGCTCAGTCCTCAACAACATTGTCTCCACGTGTAGCAAGCCTTTAGCATTTCCAACCATGGTCAAGTTGTGCAATAAATTAGTAACCTTCTTCTTTAAAACCACTAAGTCCACATCGATAATCAGTGCTGAATCCAAAGACGTTTGGACACACACACACACACACACACACACACACACACACACACACACACACACACACACACACACTGCATGCTTAACTATAGGCAAATGAGAGAAGCACCAGTTTACTTACAGCATGTCCTTGGGCTGTGGAGGAAGCCAGAACACCAAAATAAAATCCAGTCAGATTCCCACAGAAGAAACCATATAATCATGTACAGCGAGATGGCAAGGCTACCTGTTGCACCACTGGTCCAACAATCAGCTGCTTTTACACATAAATAGCATTATACATATATACTGTGTAATGCTGATGTTTTTTTTTTTTCAAAACAGTGTAATGCTGATGTTTGACTGTAATGGACAGTAAAAAAATATACAGGGAACATGCTATTCTTAAATATAGTACAACAACCTTACACACACACACACACACACACACACAAAACCTTACACACACAAGTCAGAGCAACAATATTTTCACACTGATTTTAGCAAATACAATATCTTGTGTGACACTGCTTCTGCCAAGACAGTTACAGGACTGTTCAGCTGGGAGAAAAACTACAGCAAGGTTAAGTCACCTTTTTACAGACATGGCCTCTACAACCAACAATTACAGTCACTTTACTGACTGAGTACACACACCTCATATAATTGTGATTTTAAAAATATCCATAGCAAAGCATTCCAAATTGGTTTGTACAAATGCACACTGATCTTGCAAAGCTAGACCAAAGTATGTTTAATAAAATCATGATAGCAGGGTCACTGTTGATAAACATCAATAGCACTCCACAATTGCAAGCCCTTTGACTGTGCAAGCTCAAATGTCTGATTGTGGAAAAATGCTAATGGACACAGTAAAGTAATTAAAATTAGCTGCAAACAAATACATAAATGTACACTAATCCTACAAAGCCAGATAAATGACTGTTTCATCTACTCAAACAAAAGCACAGGCAGTCACTTTCATCACAGACAGCTTCTGTACCCAGCAAGTATAGCCACTTTGTTGACTGTTTATACATCATATGTCTGATTGCAATAAAAATGTCCACAGTAATGTAGTACAATAGTGTCCATACAAACAGTAGCCATTATATAATATTCCCACTCACTTTAAATGAATACTCATTAGTCCTGCAAAGCCAAAATGATGAACGCTTAACTTAAGCAGATGAATCAGAGTTAGTCATTTTAACTCATTGACAGCCTCCTTCAATACCTTATCAATATAATCAAAGACAGGGTGCAATGACTTTTTAACATAAATAGACATAGGTTCCATTGTCCTACCTTGCTAGATACTAACGGATGCGTTGGTGGGCATACTGAATCCCTATGAACTTTCGGGAGACCATAGACAATCGGTATGAGTGGATGCCCTATACTGGAATAATTAAAATGCTATCCAGATATCATATAAATTCATAAATAAACCAAAAAAGTTACTTTTTCTATTATACCCGTGACCAACAGTTTAGAAATAGGCAAATAAGTAAATATATCACGAAGTAGCTCATCCAGTCTTTCAAAATAAAATATTTTATCCATCACAATGACCCAACCACCTTTATCAGCAGGTCGTATCTCAATAAAAGGCAAATTCTTAAGCTCTTCTAATGCATCATATTCTGCGGTAGTTAAATTAAAAAATGCATTCACATTCACCTCTGAAAAAAATGTGTCTAATATCATGTTCACAAACTGCTCCAAATGTCTCAACAGATGGGTGAATCCTCGGTACAAAAACACTAGGTTGTGTAAAAACATTGGTCTCAGTCATAGAACCAGGAAACATACTACATAAAGATATATTCCTTGCAAACATTCTTAGATCTCTCAGAATGTCAAGCATGCATGATCTCCTGGCTGGGATAACGACAGCCCATTATTCAAAAGTGCTCTCTGTGCTGATGTTAATTGTATAGAAGACAATTAACTACTAATTCAGTACTGGTTTGGTTCATGTCTTCAGCCTGGTCCCCCTGTCTACTGATACTTGTGGCTGATGAAATGGCCCCTCCTTACCCGACTCCTGGATCTGCTCTTTTTGTGTTCTAAATTGATCAGTAGGGACTCAGGCAGAGAAAAAGAATGTGTAGAGGTACTGGCTTTCTCAAACGACACTGAACTAGAAGCTGTCATTTGTACATTACAGTTGCTCTCTACTGGTAAGACTTCAGTATGTACAGAGGGTGTAGCTGCACCACCAGACTCCTCTGTCCTATTAACAGAACCAATATCCTCTTCTATGCCAGCTGATGCAGATATGTTTTGCCTAGGCACCTCTGCCACAAAAAAAAAACTTTCCATTCTTAAAGTCACCTACATAGTACTGCAGCTTCTTAAGTTTCGTAAGTCTCAATCTCTTATCATAACTTGCAATATTCTCTAAAAGTATACTCAACTCTGTTTCATATAAACCCACTATAGCCAGCCACAATAAGTATTTCTACTTCCTGCACACAAATGCATCTTGGTCCTGTAAAACCAGAATAAGGATTGTTTAACTTAAGTAAATGACAGCAGGCTAGAGTCAGCCACTTTCATTCATACAGTACAGCAATTACAGGGACTTTCTGTACACCTCATGTCTCAATTTAATGAAATTAATAGAAATAATAATGGTTACAGCAACTTTATTTAAACTCCATTTCAACATGCAGTAAGCCTGCCACAGTGAAAAGTATTCTAACTTTATTCACTGCCAGCCATGCAAAGTCCACTGCCCACAATATTTGGTTGTTGCTTGCTAGGGTTTAACAAAACAACTTAACCAATTAGAAACCAGTCCATTGTGCATGCATGAGCTTCACCCCAACCTCAACAATCTTTTGGAGACCATCAGGGCGCCTCCATAACTCCCTATGCTGTTCGGAGTCTCGCCATGGCCATTACCCTCCAGTGTTC
Source organism: Protopterus annectens (assembly GCF_019279795.1). Classification (NCBI taxonomy): domain Eukaryota; kingdom Metazoa; phylum Chordata; order Ceratodontiformes; family Protopteridae; genus Protopterus; species Protopterus annectens. The sequence continues at coordinate 277,438,216 of NC_056731.1, forward strand.
ATAGTTTGCAGACTTTTTGCCAGATCCCATCTACTGTGATCCAGGAAATGAATCTTTTTCTATGAAACACCATTGATGGGGACTTATATAAGTACCTTCTGGTTGAGAAACCTGTGGTTCCCACTTTTAGGGGACTTCCCAAACTACATAAAACATTTGTGAACTCACCTATGAGACCTATTGTCTCAGGTGGTGGGTGGTTAACTGAACCTGCTTCTATTTTTATTGAGAAACAGTTCAGACCAGTAGTAGATAGGATTACGTCCATATTGAAAGATAGTCAAGAAATTTTGGAAAGTTATGGTGACTATGTATCTTTAACTCACAACGTGATTAATGATTTATTAGTTACTTTAGACGTTGTCTCCTGGTTCACATCAATTCCGAATGACATAGGGATGGAGTTTGTGAGACTCTTTTTAATTAAACAAGGAGTCCCTAGGAACTCAATTATTAGAACCTTAGCGTTACTTGATTTGGTATTACATAACAATGTTTTATTGTATAATGGCACATACTATTTACAGAAAAAAGGGGTTGCCATGGGCACCCCTTGTGCCAATTCATATGCTAACCTTGTGTTAGCATATTGGGAGAGCGATTATATTATGGCAAATACTTTCTATAGTGACCACATTAAGTTCTATAAACGCTTTGCAGACTATATCTTTTTTACACAGGTTGGTACTGAGACTGAGTTAAGTGAATTTATTGACTATATAAATGGCACTACTGACTTCTTGAGGTTTGAATATAAAAGTTCTGATGCCATGATAGAATTTTTGGATGTACAAATAATTAACGGAGGCAATGTGATACACTCTGAAGTATATAGAAAATCTTGCTGGAGGAACAGTATTCTACATCGTAGTAGTATGCATCCCCAGCATATTTATCGTAATATTGTAAAAAGTCAGATGCTCAGAATGTCATGTCTTACTACTGATGATCATAGTTATAAGATGAAGCAGGATATGCTAGCTGACAATCTTTTATCAACAGGATACAGCAAGAAAGAAGTGGAAGGAGTGCATCAAGTAAATATGTCCAGGGGAAAGGGAAACATTTCCTGTATAAGAACCAGGGTAATACAGATAGTGCTAATAACAGTGAATAGCAAAGGTAAATAGGATGATAATTCCCTATTCTAATATGAATTTGAAGATTAAAGATGTTATTAGCAAAAACTGGGGTATTTTAACCACGGATGATAGAATTATGGAGATAGTGGGACCAAAACCTAGTTTTTCGTATAAGAACACAAAAGCATTGAAGAGATTATTGTGTTATGATAGCAATATGAAAGGATTTGTTCAGTCTAGTAGGCAGGGTACTTTCCCTTGCAGAGGATGTAACCAATGTGTTTATATGTCTGGTAATAATTATTTTATACATCCAGATACAGGTCATGAATATAGATTCAACTTCTATGCTGATTGTAAATCTAGAGATTTAGTATACCTGGCTGTTTGTCAAACATGCTTGTCTTTTTATATAGGTAAAACTAATAGAAGTCTTCGAGGGCGTGTCAGAGAACATGCATATACGATCAATAGAGAGGATGATCGCAATGCATTAGCTCAACATGTTCTGGATGTAGGGGTGTTACATAAGTTTAAATTTAGTGTTTTAGAACTGATCAAGAAGACTGATAGATTAGGTGACATTAGGAATCACACTGAGGAGTGTGAGAACAGGTGGATATTAAAACTCCAGGGTCACAAGGGGCTGGACTTAATGAGAAGGTGACATTAAAACCTTTTCTAGCAGCACGTCCCTATTCACATTAATATTTATATGTTTTAGTTTATAGAGCATCTTAGACATATATTTTTATTTTCTCATCATGTCATTTTAATATGTTTTAATGAGATGTTTATGATGATGTAATCAAGTTGGCCATGATTGGTCTAAATTTGGATGTAGCACTATTTAAATGAATTGTGTTTTAGTGCAGTTGTTAAAGTCTGAAGAAGCGTTACGTGTACGTGAAAGCACTTACTCTATACTGCAGTTATTAAAGGTTCTTGTTTTACATTTTTGCTGTGGCGAGCCTCATCTGTCTTTTGGTGCATTTGGTTTTGTTCTGAAGAGGCTCCTTATTCAGGACTGTTCGTTTGTTCTTGTATTTATTTTATTTATTTACACTTTGATCACTGGGTCTGCCCCAGTAGACCAATGGACTCTTTTTGATGGAGACCAGAGGTGGCATTCATACTGGCTATGGGAAATTTGGCCAGGGTACTGGGGAACATCCCCTACTCTTTTCCTGTTTGTGAACCAATGAGTGGCAACAGGAAAGAGTGAGATGGAGGAGGAAAAGTGTGACAAGTGCTGCATGTTGCCGCAGAGCAAAAAACAATCCATAGAAAAAAAATGCTGGATGCAACAGTTATGGATGAGAAGAGCTCCAAAAATGTGCCTGTTAAACTAGCTGATGAAGTGACGATAGAAGATCCTGTGGGTTAAAGTACCCACAGAAAGAGGTCTGGAAGACTCTGTTTTATGTCAAGTGATGATTGAAAATGAAATAGAGGACATTGTTGCCTTTCCATGGTCACAGACTGTTGAACTCGTCCAAAAGACCAAAGAAGGGGGGACAGAAGGTGTCGCGCAGTGGATAGGTGACGCACAAATAGCAGTACACTCTCAGAGGTGTAGCAAACAAATTCTATTTTGGATTAACAAGCTCTTAGTGTTACCACCCTTGGACACCTGTCACTTAAAAATGAATACATCTCTCAAAATGCTGCCCTCCAAGCACTTAATAAATGTAATTAATATTTTCGGCTGTTCCCCCTAAAACTATTAAATATATTGCTTTTAGATTAACAATATCACACCTGTTGTTGGAGGCATTCATTTAGATAGTAGTAGACATAGTATGACTGAAATAAAAAGCCATGTTGATGTGCTGCCCAGAAAAAAAATCTACTCTGAGTACAAAGAGTATGCCTGGCTGCACCCCTACTCTCAGTCACAGAAAATGAGACAGGAACTGCCTTTAAAAAAAATTATACAGCAGTGATGGCTGCTCTAGAGTGAAGAACAGGGCAGAATATTGTGTAGAAATGAAAGCATGTGGTAAAGTTTTTTTCAAAAAAAGACTAGGCCGTTGACAGGTGTGTTATTTGAAACAAGTGATCCATTAGTTTTTACTATATCACAAACTCACTCCATAATTCATTTTGGAAGGAGTAGTTTTGTAATATGACTTTTGACACATCTGAATTAATGGACAAATGTGTATATGTGATTAAAACAAAGAAGCAGGAATATCCTTGGAATAAATAAATGTTTCAGGCAGTTACTCCAGTGCTGTCTGATGACGTGAAACAAGAGAACATTAAGGACTGTCTCTATGAACAAATTAAATAAAAGGAAAATTTGGAAAGGGGGGGTGGGAATATGGGTAACACTACAAGAAAATAAAAACACTGTAAAGCATATTCCATGTGTAATTATGCTTAACGAAATCAAAGAAATTAGTTTAATTATTTATATATATATATATATATATATATATTTATATATATATATATATATATATATATATATATATATATATATATATATATATACATATATGTGTGTGTGTGTGTGTGTGTATGTGTGTGCTGCAGAACCTTTTCATGCATTCATTAATGTGTGTGGACAGGCAAGTCATGCAGCTAATCTAATGAATATTGGTTGTATGACTGTGTGAACGAAAATGAAAATTTCAAACAAACCATATCTGCTGAGTTAACTAAAGAAGTGGCACATGGTAAACGCTGAAGGGGGAAACGTTCTTCTTTAATGAAGGAGAAAATGATAGTGCCTGGTTGTAGGGGAAAAAAGGGTAGTAAAAAGGTGTAAAGAGAATGAAAAGATAAGTAGAAGCAGAATTAAAATGGTAATACAGGTATTCGAGCCAGAGAAAGAAAAAATGGTTTGAATGACAAACTGATGCAAGAAAAGGTAAAGGAGGAGTTATTTTTCTTTCTAAAGTAAAATAGAAGGAAACGCATTAACTTGACTACGACCTGCCTCATGAAACAACTTGCCTGCTGAAATTAAATCAGTAACTACCCTAAAAACCTTCAAAAAAGCACTGTACAAACTTCTGGTTGAAGAAATCATCTGCGGTTGCTACAAGGACAATGGATAGCCTACCATCAAACGCTAATTATACTTAAACTATACACGTATATCAAGCTGTATAAACTGTAAGTACTGTCGATGTTCAAAGTCACAATTTGTGCATTCTGTAATTAACTTTACTGACTTTATACTGAAACCTTATATGCTATTTTATTTCATGTTTGTATCACTAATTTATTTTTAATTTCATGTTTTTCTATCTAGCACGGGTCATAGCTGAAAAGGGTCAAGAGGCCAGCCCAGTTATCTAGTAAATACATAAATGATTTATATTCTGGAATCATAATATTGTAAAATAGTGAATTATATTACAATATATGTAGTTACTATTGTTTGTCCAGGAAGGTTAGTGATATTAGATTGCTGTATTAAAGGGCAGGTGATAAGACTTATGGTACTTTATACATTTATTTAAAAGAAGACAACCTTTTCAAAAATTTAAAAATATATATTTGAATGCTAATATGAATATAGTGATTTGGGGATAAAACATAAGCAAGGGAGAACAATTAAAGTATGTAAAGAATTTCTCAATTTTTGACTTAACTTAGGACAGGAGCATAACTTTCCTTATATGAATGGAAAGTTAAGAACAGAAATTAACTTCTTTTGCATTCTCCGAGAGATTAAAGAAAGCCAATGTTTGCACTTTACTTTGTGGATTTTCTTGATCATGTAGCAATATGAGCTATTTTTGGAGAGGGTTTGTTGTTGAAGGAGGTAAGGGATGCAAGAGATTAATTGGGCACTGCTTAAAATCACAGGTGTTACAAGATGAAGACCAGTCTTATTAACAGAATGTTTAGAAATTAGAGATTTGTTATATCATTTGGTTAAGGGATAGGTTAATTACAAAAGAAAATATAAGACTATGTATCTTAATGTAAAGTGTTTGTGGCATAAGAGTAAAAATGAAATTAATAAAGAAGAGTGTTAGAAATTAGAGGAAGATATAGGAGGCAATAATGAGAAGGCAATAATATAGCAAAAGTTAATATTTATGTTGAATGAAGCAAATATATGAAATAGGTTATGCACTATATTTTTAGCATGCAAAAAAGTATTACCAAAATATCCTAATAAAGGTACATGCAAAAAGTGTATTTTTAGCATGCAAAAAGTATTACCAAAATATCCCAATAAAGGTACAAAATGAGAAAGGCGTGATAGTCAGCAAGCAAGAAGTATTAATGAAACCTGTACAACCTTTTTTTGAAGCTATGTATGCAAAGAAACAGATTCTACAGGATGTAGAATGGGAGTTAAACATTTTTTAAAGAAACAATGGATATAATAAGTAATGAAATTACTACTGAAGACTTTCAAAAAAACATAAAGAGAGAATGATCGAGTCTGTAACAGGAGAAGATGGGACAGATTACACATTTTATTGAAAAATGAGCAAGGGGAACTGAAATGTTTTCTTAAAGTGATAGGAGAGTGGGTGAATCAAGCTTAAAAGTAAAGAGAAATATGTAGAAGTATTATCAGACATTTGTACAAAGGGTGATAAGAAACTATGAAATAGCTGGAGACCCATGTAAACATGCAATGTGCATTATTGTTTTATTTTGAATTTGTTAACCAGGTTAGAACATTGATCCCACAGGACCTATTTCAATCTCAGCCTGGGCTAAACACAATATATACATGACATTTTATACTGAGTGAATGACAAAAAGCAATATTATATAAGTATTATATACAAATGAAATATCATAGTTGCCTTGAGGGTATAAGGCAATAGATAAAGAACATTATGTAAATCCAAAGAAAAGTGCCAGGACACTGCTATGCGAGTAAAATCAATTAAAATTTAATAAAGTGCAATACAACATTAGCGCTTTCGGGTTAGACCCTTCTTCAGATGATACACATAGAAACACAAAAGCAGTAACATATTTAAAAATACAATCAACCAATCACATCTAATGAAAAACCCGCCTATTCTGTAAAGTGGGTTTGATAGGCAGAACATCATTGAGACCTGGATACCTGTGCGCCATGAATTCTACTATCCACCTAGATTCTGCTAAAGCTGTCATATGCTTAATGTCACCCCCCCTATTGTTCAATCTAATATCAACAATGGATCTAAATTTAAAGGTGTGTGTGGGATGAACATTAATGTGTCTGTATAAAGCATTGCTCAAGTCACAATTCCTAATGCTGCCCATGTGCTGCAAAATCCTAACCTTGAGCATATTGTTGGTCGTACCAACATAAAAACATGGGCAGCATTCACATTCCGCAAGATATACTATATTGTGTGTTCTACATGTAGCCCTCCCTCGTAGATGGAATAACTTATTGGTTACTGGATGCCTAAATTCAACCCTGGTGTCAATATAAGCACAAGCCTTGCATTTACCTCAAGGATGTGTACCTGTTCGAATGTTAAACAATCCAATATTGGTATTCAATGTTTCTTTGCAAAGTAGGTCTTTTAAATTCTTGTTCCTTCTATAGCGAAACATGGGACTCTCCCCTACAACATTCTTAAGAGCCATATCACTTGTCAAAATATTCCAATTACTCTGTACTATCTTGCAAATATCATTAATATTGCTTCCATATGTAAACATCAACTTGGGTACCTCTTGCATGTGTCTGTGCTCATTACTAGCACTAAGTTCTTCTCTACAAGTTCTTCCCAGCCATGGTTTATATCTAGTTTTCCTGAGCCCTCTGTTGTTTTCTATAACCTTATTGACCAAACATTCACCATAACCTCTGTCCTTAAGATGATGGTCAAGCTTGTTCAATTCTACTTCAAATTGCGTATCCAAAGTGCATAATCTGGATACTCTGCTCACCTGACCTTTAATGATGTTGGGGAACACATGGCGTGGATGCATACTATCAAAGGATAGTAATGTGTTCTGCCAACAATCTTTTTTTATATAGACTAGAGACAAAACCCTCTTGTGCTTGTTCTGTTGATTCCCATTTTGAAAGTACAAGATTAGCATAGGTGTTCGCACAGGGGGTACCCATAGCTACCCCCCGTGCTTGCCTATACAATGAGCCTCCTCCTATGAAGACATTATTATTCAAAACTAAATTCAACATGTCCTTCACCAACTCCGTCATGTGGTCAGATGCCCCTAGGCTATGGATTATGAATTGTGAATGATTTGTTGATGGTGACTCTGGATGTGAATAGTTTGTTCACAGTGATAGAACATGACTTTGGTATAACAGCTGTGGGAGAGCTAATCCATAGCAGAGATTTTGAATAACAACAGGTGGAATGAACACATCTCTATGTATGTTAGGTTTGTAGATGATATTTTTATTTTGTGGAATGGTGACACTGTTTCTTTTGACAATTTCTTAACATACATTCATTCCACAACCACATTTTTGAAGTTCAGTGCAAATACTTCATTTACACGCATAGAATTTTTAGATGTCTGTGTAGAACAAGCACAAGAGGGTTTTGTCTCTAGTCTATATAAAAAAAGATTGTTGGCAGAACACATTACTATCCTTCGATAGTATGCATCCACGCCATGTGTTCCCCAACATCATTAAAGGTCAGGTGAGCAGAGTATCCAGATTATGCACTTTGGATACGCAATTTGAAGTAGAATTGAACAAGCTTGACCATCATCTTAAGGACAGAGGTTATGGTGAATGTTTGGTCAATAAGGTTATAGAAAACAACAGAGGGCTCAGGAAAACTAGATATAAACCATGGCTGGGAAGAACTTGTAGAGAAGAACTTAGTGCTAGTAATGAGCACAGACACATGCAAGAGGTACCCAAGTTGATGTTTACATATGGAAGCAATATTAATGATATTTGCAAGATAGTACAGAGTAATTGGAATATTTTGACAAGTGATATGGCTCTTAAGAATGTTGTAGGGGAGAGTCCCATGTTTCGCTATAGAAGGAACAAGAATTTAAAAGACCTACTTTGCAAAGAAACATTGAATACCAATATTGGATTGTTTAACATTCGAACAGGTACACATCCTTGCGGTAAATGCAAGGCTTGTGCTTATATTGACACCAGGGTTGAATTTAGGCATCCAGTAACCAATAAGTTATTCCATCTACGAGGGAGGGCTACATGTAGAACACACAATATAGTATATCTTGCGGAATGTGAATGCTGCCCATGTTTTTATGTTGGTACGACCAACAATATGCTCAAGGTTAGGATTTTGCAGCACATGGGCAGCATTAGGAATTGTGACTTGAGCAATGCTTTATACAGACACATTAATGTTCATCCCACACACACCTTTAAATTTAGATCCATTGTTAATATTAGATTGAACCATAGGGGGGGGTGACATTAAGCATATGACAGCTTTAGCAGAATCTAGGTGGATAGTAGAATTCATGGTGCACAGGTATCCAGGTCTCAATGATGTTCTGCCTATCAAACCCACTTTACAGAATAGGCGGGTTTTTCATTAGATGCGATTGGTTGACTGTATTTTTAAATATGTTACTGCTTTTGTGTTTCTATGTGTATCGTCTGAAGAAGGGTCTAACCCAAAAGCGCTAACGTTGTATTGCACTTTATTAAATTTTAATTGATTTTACTTGCATAGCAGTGTCCTGGCACTTTTCTTTGGATTTACATGTTTTTTGGAGTACGACAGGACTTTGGCATCGCGTACGAATTCTTGTACAGTATAAAGAACATTATATACACAGTGATTGACAGAACACAAATATACATTACATATAGTGTGGAAATAAAGAGCTGGCATGCTGAAAGAATCGCAATCAAAAGGAGAGTCAGAGCAAGGTACATAGAGGGAAGAAGGGTATCCATTTATGTATATAACCAGAGAGATAACAGTTACATTCTCCTAGCATCTTGAAATGTGCTTTTATTTCTGATTTGAAAAAAATGGATTGAGAATGATCTTTAAGAAAAAAGGAAGAGGCTCCCACTGGTTTAGCTCAAAGACTGAGAAATTATTATAAAATAGTCAAGATGATTTTTGAAATAAGGTTAATACTTCATAAAAGAAGCTAGTCTACTGGCATAGAAAGATAAATCCCTAACAACGGGCTGGGCAATGCGGGTCCGATTAACACCTCAGGCTACTGATGGAGTGGCGGGGGGGGTCATTTCCACCCTGAGTGGGAAGGCATTTGATGACACTCCCTAAAGGGAGGCATGACTCAAAGAGTAAAATTGGCCTCAGATGGGGTAAAGAAAGCAGCAAAGGGAGTGTGTAGGGCATATAATAAAGAAGCCCCTGGATGGATCCAAAGACAGCTGAACTCCCAGGATACCCTTAGCATTCACGACCAGCCCCAGCAATACTGGAGTAAGTCTGGGCATGACACACCAAAAGTCCATACCACAAATATCAGCAGAAGAGTCAGCACCACAAAAATACAACCAAATTATGGATGCATCCTTTCTAATAGCAATGGACTACAGTTATACTGTTTTTGATACAAAAAGCATCTTCTTCTTCAGTAACAATCAAGTATTCAAATACCCTATCCACTTAAATATCCTACAAGGGTGCCAAAAAAAAAAAACACAACTCAACTCATTACAGCAGAGTGACGTCCCCAGGCGTTTCTGCAGTTACCTCCTACTGCTCCTCTAGGCGTCTAATATTGCCTGTTCATATTTGCATTAATAATTCCAAAACCATGTTACATACAAGGTATCGGAAAATTTTATCTTGAAGCATACATGACGGCAAACACAACTGTACTGATATATGACCTCTTGTCAATGGATAGTTGTTAAAAATGTAAGGTTATAACTTCAGTTTTTAAATGCTGAAGCCACGCCCACTAGGAGTTAAAGGTACTCACTCGAAAGAGCTCTACTGGAGGGAATGAGTTGAAGGCACATGTGCACAGATTGAGTAGATGAATTTAAAAAGTGTCTACGGTCTCTTAATAAAGATTTAGAGAATGTTTAAACGTGTCTGAACATATAGGTGATATTTGTTGTGGCAGACTTAGCAATGCTTTATATAATCATAAGCTGGGTCATACAAATGCAAATTACATGTAGTTTGGGCACTGAATTATTAAAAAAAAAACAAGACGATAGAAAAATATATTGCTACAAAAAGAAAGAATGTGGATAGTAAATTTAAGTGATCTCTTTAAACCTGAATTGAATGAAAATTTTTGATGAATAATATTCATTTGTACAAATGGGCCATTAAAACAGTTGTTTTTGGTGAGAACTTTGAATGTTGGCAGTATGAGAGAGAGCTAGCTAATATGATGGAGAGAAGAAAGGTTGACATATTGTGCATGCAAGAGACAAGATGGAAGGGGAGTAAGGTCAGGTGTATTGGAAGCGGGTTCAAATCTACCATGGTGTGGATATAAGGAGAGTGTTTTGGAGGTGAAAAGAGTGTTGGACAGAGTGATATTTCTGAAGCTCAAAAATGATGGTGTGATGATTGTTGTTAATGCATATGCTCTGCAAGTTGGGTGTGCGATGGATGAGAAAGAAAAAAATTTAGAGCAAGTTGGATGAAGTGATGGAAAGTGTACCCAAGGGTGAGAGAGTGGTGATTGTGGTGAATTTCGATGGGCATGTTGGTGAAGGGAACAGAAGGCATGAGGAGGTGATGAGTAGGTATGGTGTTAAGGAGAGGAATGCAGAAGGTCAGATGGTAGTGGATTTTGAGAAAAGGATGGACATGGCTGTGGTAAATACATATTTTAAGAATAGGGAGGAGCATAGGGTGATGTACAAGAGTGGAGGACAATGCACACAGATTGATTATATCCTATGCAGGATGGCCAGTCTGAAGGAGATTGAAGAATGCAAAGTGTTGACAGGGGAAAGCATAGGGTGGTGATCTGTAGAATGAAATTGGCGATTAAGAAGAAGAGGAGGAGAGTGAGGGAAATGCCAAAGATCAAATGGTGGAAGCTGAAAAAGGATAATTGTAAGGTGGAGTTCAGGGAAGAGTTAAAACAGGCACTGGATGGCAGTGAAGAGTTACCAGATAGCTGCCCAGCCACAGTAGATGTACTGAGGAAGATAGCTACAAAGGTGCTTGGTATGACAACTGGACAGAAGAAGGACGACAAAGAGACATGGTGGTGAAATGAGGAAGTTCAGGAGATTATACAGAGAAAGAGGTTGGCAAAGAAGAAGTGGGATTGTCAGAGAGGTGAAGAAAGTAGACAGGAGTATAAGGAGATGAGGTGCTTGGCAAAGAGAGAGGTGGTGAAGGCTAAGGATAAGGTGTTATGAAGAGTTGTATGAAAGGTTGGACACTAAGGAGGGAGAAAAGGACCTGTACCAATTGGCTAGACAGAGGGACAGAGCTAGGAAAGATGTGCAGCAGGTAAAGGTGATAAAGGATAATGAGGGAAACGTACTCACAAGTGAGGAGAGTGTGTTGAGCAGATGGAAAGAGTACTTTGAGGGGCTGATGAATGAAGAGAATGAGAGAGAGAGAAGGTTGGATGATGGGGGGATAGTGAATCATGAAGTGCAATGGATTAACAAGGAAGAAGCAAGGATAGCTATGAAGAGGATGAAGAATGGAGAGGCTGTTGTCCAGATGACATACCTGTGGAAGCATGGAAGTGTTTAGAAGAGATGGCATTGAGGTTTTTAACCAGATTGTTTAACAAACTCTTGGAAAGTGAGAGAATGCCTGAGGAGTGGAGAAGAAGTATATTGGTACGGATATTTAAGAATAAGGTTGATATACTGATCTGTAGTAACTACAGAGGGATAAAACTGATCAGCCACAGCATGAAGATATGGGAAAGAGTAGTGGAAGCTAGGTTAAGAAGAGAGGTGATGATTAGTGAGCAGCAGTACAGTTTCATGCCAGGAGAGGGCACTACAGATGTGATGTTTGCTCTGAGGGCATTGATGGAGAAGTATTGAGAAGATCAGAAAGAGTTCCATTGTGTCTTTGTGGACTTAGAGAAAGCATATGACAGGGTACCCAGAGAGGAATTGTGGTACTGTATGTGGAAGTCAGGAGTGGCAGAGAAGTATGTAAGAGTGGTACAGGATATGTACGAGGGTAGTGTGACAGCGGTGAGGTCTGCGGTGGGAGTAATGGATGCATTTAAGGTGGGGGTGGTATTACATCAAGGATCAGCGCTGAGCCCTTTCTTATTTGCAATGGTGATGGACAGGTTAACAGACGAGATCAGATAGGAGTCCCCATGGACTCTGATGTCTGCAGATGACATTGTGATCTGTAGTGAGAGTAGGGAACAGGTAGAGGAGACCCTGGAGAGATGGAGATATGCTCTAGAGAGAAGAGGAATGAAGGTCAGCAGGAGTAAGACAGAATATACGTGTGTAAATGAGAGGGAGGATATAGGAATGGTGAGGATGCAGGGAGTAGAGTTGGCAGAGGTGGACGAGTTTAAATACTTGGATCAACAGTTCAGAGTAATGGTGAGTGTGGAAGACAGGTGAAGAAGAGAGTGCAGGCAGGGTGGAGAAGAGTGTCAGGAGTGATTTGTGATAGACAGGTACCAGTAAGAGTGAAAGGATAGGGCTGCAAGACAGTAGTAAGCCTGTCTATGTTAGACGGTGGTACTGATGAAAAGACAGGAGTCAGAGCTGGAGGTGGCAGAGATAAAGATATTAAGATTTGCATTGGGTGTGACAAGGATAGAGGGTCAGCTCAGGTTGGACCATTTGGAGACAAAGTCAGAGAGGTGAGATTGCATTGGTTTGGACATGTGTTGAGGAGGGATGGTGCGTATATAAGAAGACTGATGCTAAGGATGGAGTTGCCAGGTAAGAGAGAAAGATGAAGGCCTAAGATGAGGTTTATGAATGTGGTGAGAGAGGATATGCAAGTGGTTGGTGTGACAGAAAAATATGCAGAGGACAGGAAGAAATGGAAACAGATGATCCACTGAGGTGACCCCTAACAGGAGCAGACAAAAGAAAAAGGAGAGGTCTCTCAACCTGGAGACTTTGAAAATAGGAGTAAGGACCCTTGAAAAATAGCAACAGTCAGCTAAAAATCTAGACATCTAATCACCATAAAATTTGAATACCAAATAACACATAACTATTCCCATTTCCAGTAGAAATGTGGAATACTACTCAGAAACACGTTAAAAAAACAGTGTGTGACAAAAATTCTAGAAAATAAGCATATTATCAAAGAGACAGTGTGAAATCTGTAGAATTTAAACTGCATCACAAAGATCATTTATTTTTGCTTTAGAAAAAGAAGTTTCAAGATATGTGCTCTCTTTCTTGAAATTGTTGCCACTAGTATATTGGTTATGTAACACGGCTTTCTTTGTAATAGAGAATTTCAAAGATCACACGTGATAAGGGATTCAGAAAATTGTCTGAAGGGGTAAATCAAACCTGAAAATAGGGACATACCTACAAAAATTGGGACATCCTAAATCAGGCCAGAAAATAGGAATGTTATCCAAAATAGGGACAGCTGAGAGGTCTGTTCCCACATTTACTATGACTGAGTCACATGTGTTCTTGTAGTGCAAGGACGTGAGTGCATGTATTATGCAGCAAATCCTGGCTCTTAATAGGCAGATGACCATGACTTTCTCCTTGCTCTGCCTGGTGAGTGGTGCATCAATGCGTCCGACAAAGGAATCTGCTATAACTATGATGTTTGGTTGTGAGGAAGTTTGCATTATGGTGTATGAGTCAAGACTCTGAGGTGCATGATCCAGAATGGGTGCTGTATGAGCCAAGATTCTAAGGTGCATGATCCAGAATGGGTGCGGATTAAATTGTGTTGTTGGGATTGCTGAGTACTTGTTGCTATGTTTACATCTGGAAGGCCTTTGAGGTTTAGGTAAATTGCATTTAAGAGCCTCAGCATATGTGAGTCTGTGTGTCTGGTCTGTACAGTGTGTGGTGGGTGTAACGTAGCACCATGTGTGAGTGACATGTTTGTTATTAGTAGTATGTGTATGTCAGAGCCTTCCTCCAGTGATATTGTGAAATTATATCTTGCATACACTGTATCAGTTTAAGAATTAACTGGCTGTCAGTATGCATAAGACAGTTGCTATATTGTTTCAGGATGCCTATTTCCACTGAGCTGACGACACAGATAGTAGGAAAGTGCATATCTATTGTTCTAGATGCTTATTGCATGATTAACAGGTGAGGAGATGTAAAGGAGGGGTTTACAACTGACTTGCTTTGGGTGCTATATCGGTAAGACTAGACTCTAGGTCTAAACTCATGGAACAGTGCTCGTCTACACGCAAACCAGTTGTTTATCTCACAAGAAGAAATTTCAGAGGTTGATTCTATAAGGGAAATTCAGATTCTAAATACCCGTGTCTGTACAAAGCACTGCTAATCACCACTGCATGATACCATCACTACAACTTTATACAGATTGAGAAAATCAACAAACAAAGCAAAATAGCCCTCTGGCCAATCACAACAGCACACTCTCTGGTTTCTTTAGTGAATCTTAAGCAGAAGATACCAGGATACCCTCTACTCCCACTAGAGTGCAGGCCAAAGTTTGTCAACTTACATAAGCTGAAAGTGCAGAATCTCAACAAAAACACTGTAAAAATACCAACAGCATTTTAGAATGTCAAGATCCAGTGCAATCAAGAAAAGTAAACTATTTAACTGGCTTGAAGCTTTCAAATGGAGGGGTTGGCAAGTGTTGCTGAGCTCCATGTAAATGGCCAGTCCACTACCTGGTTAATAGTAAGTAAATAAATATATGCAAGTATAGATATTCTAAACAATCAAATGTTTGCTGTCTTTGTCTGTCGGGCTTAATGAAGGAGTGATGCCTGACCCTTTATGTCAGTGAGTTCAGCTGTTGCTCCGTCGGGGATAAACCTTTTATGAAGTAAGCTGTGTTCTCCAAGCATTCTATAAAACCTCTTCTTTTTTTCAGGGCAGCTAGCACATTATCAGGTTCCTACCTCACTTCTAGTAGCAGATCATGGTTCAGTCACAGAATAAAGGTACAAACTGTGAATAGTGGCTTAATCTGATCCAGTTTTAAAAAGTTTACACACTTAATGGAAGAAGGTTTTTAGCTGACCACTTAAATTGCCAATAATAATAATAATAATAATAATAATAATAATAATACATGTCCTCTGGAGTGGAACTAGAAGCTAAAAAGGTCTCACCACTGCAATCCATAACCAGGAAAAGACACATCTGGTCACAGTATGAAATCATAGTCTTTTTTTTTTCTTCATCAGTTTCTGGTGATTTGGATGTGGAGCTCTGCTTTTCTCTTCAGTTGCTGTTCCATGAGAGAAATGTTTGGTCTTGCCTTAACATTGGATCCAATCATTTTTAAAGTACTCGAGCTGTGAGCTTGTCATTTACTTATGCAATCGTCTCTGGTGACTAAACCTGAGACATTTTCATTTCTGATGGCTAGGACTGGCTGTCTACTCTCTAAAAAGATGGTTCTTGCTCTGGTATCTCACCTTTGATGACTGTCCCCTTGGCATCCCACCAAAACAGTTGAAAAGAAAGTTTGACAAAGATCTGGAGAAACACAAGTGGTATAGGAATCCCAGTAGCTGTCCCAGGGGAGAGGCAAACATGCTAGAAACAAAAAACTATTTCCACATGTTGCTCTCTTTAATAAATTAAACAATCTCTTTCTAAACCTGTATGCATACTTCCATTTTCCTCTAGCAGGGATGGCAGAAGCGGAAAAAAAAGTAAATTCCCTAGAATCAATGCAACTAGATAGGAGAGCATGAGAAAGAGTGCATTATCAACCCAGTGAGCCTGAGGACTAAATTAGTCCCCAGTGTTGAACAATGAAATAGTGCTACTCAAACTTTCAGTTCCAAGAGTAACCATAGCCTGTCTTTCAACAGGCTCAGGTAAGCACCTACTAATTATATTTCTTGACTTTTGCTGAGACCGATGTTTTCCTTTGTTTTATATTTTTGCTTACTTAGAAACAAGTACAGTTTAGTAGAATGTAATGAATGCTGCTACACATTAAATGTTTAGTCCTCCTTACCAAAGCTTTTATGAAGCATCATGTACACATTTAAAATAAAGCTCTACACCCATACGCACAAAAGTCAAAAGTGAATAACTTTAGGAAAACTTGGACGGCTACAATAGCATTTTGCTTTTTCCCCGATTTTGAAATGAAACGCTGTAGAAAATTTAAGATTGCTGGGTGAGGCCCAATCGACAGAAGGTCACTGCAAAGTAACGGTTACTTTGGGCAGCGTAAAGCAACAGAAGAGAGTATCATGAGCGGATGTCTTCTGTAATTGGGCTTAGGGTGCAATTCTAAGTACTACCGAATATCTACTTGATGACCTTCCCATCCGCTGCAGGATTCTCAATCGTATCTGTGAATCCTGCAACAATGGTCTAGATTCCCACTTCCTTCCTTTTTTTTTTGAAGTAAATCATGCGATCTCAAAAAAGATAATACAATGAGACAGTGAATTCTTGAGGGCTCCAAACACACAATAGCTTCTTACCCCCGAAAGCTGACTATGTTGCAGTCACATCTGAATCACCTATTTTTTGCTTCACAGAAATTCCTCATTCTGTATTCAGAGTTTGGTCCACATTAACGTCATTTCAAGTAAAATAATTACATATGTGTGTGTGTGTATATATATATATATATATATATATATATATATATATATATATATATATATATATATGAGAGAGATGTGCTTTTCTATTACTAGTACGTTATCCAATTCAAGTGCTTGGAGCTGCTCACGTTGTGCCCCTTGGATCCAGGTTTCCAGGTGTGAGAGACCAACGGTTGAGAGCTACAATCAACCTAGCTATGTAAAACCAAGCAGAAACAAATTCACGCATCGTTTTATCTGTACCCTATGATGATGGGCACGACAGCAGCAATAAGAATTATTCTGATGGCCATGACTCTGTGTAATAGAATACATAACACGTGTATTGGAAGCAGGGACTAAAATTACGGTGCAAAATGCATGCCAGAAAATAAAAAAAGAAGAAAAGTGAAAACTGGGGTGGAAGTACAGCCTGATACAAACTGAAAATCTGACGTTTCTATGATGCTGATAAGTAATTCGGACTCGTCGTTGCACTAATCTTTGCATCTCTCTGAAGCACAGCCATTTCCTCACAAACAAATGTTTGTATTTCCTGCTATATTTTAAATGTTGTCAGCTCTAACAACTCTATCTAGGTTGAGCAAATTGCCACATGACAGACGTGTCCACCAGAGAAGCAAGCAGGGGGCGTATGTACTGTGCCAGGTATGTCCTTTTTTGAGAGCAGAGTGGTCTTCTCACTTTTCAGTTTACCCTCGAAGGACAACATGCAGGCTGCTACAGAAAGCAGCAGCTCTCTTGAGTCTCTTCTTAACAGTTTAAAAGGAAAGTATTGATTTTCAAATAGTCCTGCTCTTTTTTTTTTATTCCCTTGTAATATTTAAAGGCCATTTGTCTAACCCCCTAGTGAAACAGAGGAATATCCAAGTAACATGCCTTCTTCATAAAATGGTCAATTGACACCTTTAAGAAGGTCTCCAGGTCTGCAAAGTCAATTTGCAATTTATTTATAGGCTTGTGTCGGTCTAAATTCACGTCATATGAAATTATTAACCCTTCCTGACCTGAGATCAAATCAGGACTGTCTTCTTAATGTTCGGATTCGTTTATAGTATTGCTGTGCCTTCCTAACCCCAATGTTAAAGGTGTGCAGAATGGACTTTCACTGTATTAGGCGGGAGTGCCACTGTGGCTACTTGAGACTTGCTAAGTAATGCAAGTTCACACTTGGATAACCTTCCCCATAACTTTTCAAGAGTTATTTCACAAGTCTCACTCACAACACCATGTGCTATGTAATCTGTTATGTGTAGTACCCATAAAAAACACATCATCAAAGTTAACGAAGGCAGTTAGAATAGTGCACTTACAGTGATGGGATGTCTAGGTGTCAGATTCAGGTTAGCACCAACCCGAAATGCTTTATAAAGCTATAAAAATGTTTATATGGAAGCATCTCACTTTCGAGTTATAACAGAACAGACGTTTATTCAAGAATTATCAAATAGTTTAAAACTTGTCCTTCGATGTCTGCGAGAAGGAAGTAATGTAGCTACTCGATGTCAACTTTTTAGTACATTCAGCCGAGTGATTTCCCCCCGATCCCATCAAGCATGGGCATTTATTCTTTTGGATTCCAACCCACCTTTCACGATCTTGGGTAAGTCTGAAGGAACGGCTAAAAGTTAAAAAGGAAGAAAAAGAAAAGGTAAAATTCCTTAAAAGTGCCAAATCTCGATCAAATTGAAACAGTATTTGCCTCGGCTTAAACAGCATAAATGAGACAAGAACTCGCAGAACTAAACAGCTTGTTATGCTTTTATGTTATAGTTCAAGAACGCTGGGTTATGAAGTGTAATTGCACACACTATAACAATGGATGTGATATATATATTTGCATAGTCTAATGAAAGTTGAATATTACGCGTTTTGTTTGTGCAGTGGATTTAGAATTTTTCGAAGTACCATGGTGTGTAGGAGTGAATTATATTTACAAATTTGGGTGCATCTGCCTTGAAAATAACGGGCCGGACAAGAGAACTAATGTCGCCTTTTATCGTTCAATTTAATTATGCTTTTACACTCAGAATTAAAAAAAATGTGGTAAATAGTATGTGTGGACACATTCGTTTTGCTTTTCCTGAAAACTTTACAGACACACGAAGTTTTACTTTAAATGGGTATATAGGCCTAAAAATATTTTAAAGTGGTCTTCTCGTTGTCTTTTTGTCTGTTATAACTTTCCTCATTTCACACCAGAAGCCTGAGAACTCAAGTACTGTAAGGATTTGTACAGCATCGCTTCCTTCCAACATTAAACGGCTACACGTTTTATGGATGGAGTTATAAAAGTGACCCCCATCTTTTTTTTTAAACATTAGTAAGATCAGAGCTGAAAGCACTCTGTTGTTGTTATTCAGATATTCTTTGAGTTGCCAAGCATATGTTTGCTAAAACATTTGGGTCGATCTTATAACAGCACACAGACCTACCAACACAAAGTAAAGTATTACAAGGTTAAGTAACCCATCTTTGCCAGACAGTAGTATAGCTTTATATGCAGTACCTCAACACCTACCCGCCCCCGCCGTTGCTGTTCATCATCTGCAGCTATGACCCTGTTCCAGCCAACTGCATCCAGTGGTGCAGACTACTGCTAGATAGTGTACCTATCAGGGGTACTAATCTGTAATTAATGGTACAAATCTAACTTGGACTCGAGTTTCATACTGGGTTGACCAGTACAGCATTATTACAACACATAATACACCATTAATGTGGTAAACAGGATAACCTGCTAGTTTGTGTATACAGGATCGAATGCTAACTTTGTTCTTCAGACTTCAGCTGGTTATATATATATATATACACATACATACTACGTTGCGGTTATACATTTAGAAAGTTGACAATAAATGGTTGGTTTTTGCCTACGTTTACTTCACTCCTCATTTATTAAAAATGCATGAGAAACGGAACAAAATATGAAGCTAAAATCTTGACGCTCTACAAAATTCTGGACAGTTGATAGGTATAAATTACACACACTACTAAACAAAAGCAAGTGCAATCGGTGAGCAAAATAAGTAAAACTCACACAAAGGCAAACTGTTAGAAAAATACTGCCTAAGTTTGAAGATACAATGGCAGGTAATACTGTTGCGTTTAGATAATGTATCCCATTCCGCATTCTTCAGTCTTTGCTAAGTCGTAGGTAACAAATTAAAAAAGAATGAGTCGTTTTGCAGACGTTGTCTAGAATTTGGAATGATCTAATTAAGGTACAGTTAATTAGCGGCTGAACTGGATTTGTCAGCAAAGGCCACAGTATTACACCATTACGACCCCATCCCCAAACATTAAGGGACCCTGTCTCCTCCATTATCAGCATGCTATATACGTTTTAGAATATATTACCCCGATTATAGATATTTATTTTGATTTGCTGCTCCAATCAGGCCAATTAATCACAGGCGGTCCTAGAACGAAGAGGTTATTTAACCTTAAAGACAATAAAATGTACTGTCTGGGGATTGGGAAACAGAACTATTTTAATAGAATTTATTGTCAGTGAGCAAGTTTCTCCGCGAGCTGCCAGTTTACCTGCAAGATGGATCACTTTGATTTCTTGAGAAAGTGCAGCACCTAAAACAAATCCACCCTAGGCAATGGCTACTATAAATTATTTAGGTTAGTAAGCACCAGCAATTTAACTTGGAAAGTATTTAAACGGAAAGCGCGTCTCTGGGTAATCACAACACTTCCATAACACGATTTAATTTTAACGGAGATTTAAGAAAAATGGCTTAATAAATAAAACGTTTATTTCACAGATTACCAAAAATGTTGGAAATGTTTTTAATTTGTTGAAAAACATGGATATAATGAAACAGTAAATTATACAACGGTTACTACCATACGCAGCTTTAAATAAAAAACACTGCATCACCGTTATAACAGTAGCAGGTTCTACATTTTAATTGTGCAGGTTCGCACACATATCAATCTCCGGTTGTATTACAACAGAAAGCAAATCCTTGCTTATGCACGTATGCCGCCCTTTTCTGAAGTGTGATTGCAACTAAACAGCTTTACAGAAACAGTTGTTTTAACTTGTCACATTATAATGACCTTGATTGATATCAATCTTCACTCTTCCTACAACAATTGCTGTCACTGCTGACCAGCTACACACCCTTTGCACTATTGAGCTTAATTGTACGGGTGCTAGCTGAACTTAACAAGTTGCTAAACAGAGGTGCTTACTTGCTAATATGCTGCTGATTCCATATGCAAATCGGAGGGGGTCAAGTGAACGTGTCTAGGAGGAATCCACAAGCCTCAAAGGATGACTAGCGCCTCATTTACGCATTCCATACATTGTTTAGAGACAGCGCAAAAAAACAAGAGTCCCCATTTACGTTTTATAGGGCTACAGGACGACTTGCTTTTTTTCTGCATTTCCTAAGACTTCAAGTATAGGTGCTAGAACAGCTTACTATATACTTATGATGTTAAGCCACAGGGTAGAAATATCTTATGGTGTTAGGCTTCTCATTAAACAGTAGGATGAAAATGGAGAAGGAAGTAGTTTCAGCACTTTTATATATATCTTGGACATTGGCGCATCCTTTGAAAAATGCAGGCCACAATTTTAAAAATATAGCAGTACAGTTATGACAGTGACTTATTTTAATACGCAGACATTGGGTAAATGTTTATGTAATTCAGATTCTCCAAATATTTATGTTTCTGGAATTTATACGTCTTTGTGGTTGCTAGTTACCTGTTTAGAATAGATTTATATGGGATATTTTCCGCACTAGTTATAAGCAATAGACCTTTCACCCTTTAAACGTAAAGTACATCACTTCTAACATATTCATTATCTACAGAAAGCTTTAGCTTGCCACACGTTCTAGTTAAGCACAAATACTGGGTATAGTAATAATATTAGCAGGAGGTTGTGCAGTCCCCTTCGGTGCGTCACCCTGCTGGTGCTTCTTCCCAGTTAAGCTGCCCACAAGCCCCTCCCCCTGAGCCTGCACTGCCCCAGGAGAGTCAAGGAGCCGACTAGATAAAAGGGGCTCAGAGCAAGTAGCTCGCTTTGTGCTGTTTAACTTGGCCTTGATTCATTCGTGGGGGAAGAAAGGGGGCGTGGGTTTTCATTTCGGTACAGACTTTCCTGGTGGTCGTGACTTTTGACATTGGTTTTCTTCCTTCTTGTAGTTACAAAGCTGGGATTCTGGGTAAATGCCCGCTTGTTTGCTGTGTTCAGTGTGTCTTTGGCTGTTTAGAGGACTCAAGAATGCAGTTGGGGGGCACTGTATTGTCGAGTGTTGTAACTCATCAACACCCCCATCACGGTCTGTCTAAAGCATTTTATCGTTCTACTAATTCAGCAGAAACCGGCTCCGTTACAGAGTACCAAGAGGACAGTGAACAGTCCATGGAGCAAGACAGATCTTCGTCTGTCGCTATACCGGGAGGAGCCAAGAAATTCTTATTGGGCAGCAGTATGTTAAGTGAAGGAGAACCAGAAACGTTTACCAAAACGGCTGTAGATGGACCCCGCAACAAGGGTAGCTCTCCCAGTGCTCTTGGGGAGGACCACTCCTTGGCTGGCGATGGGCGTTATAACCTGGAAGGTATCCCACCTGTTGTGGGGGCGGGGACAGCAGTATGTCCTGAACGTTATTTTCTGACTGCGGGAACGGCTGCTGGGGCCACAAGTGATGCTGCGGGGCCCTGTAGCGCCCTCTTCCCTTATGGGACTACTGCCGCTGGCTCTGTATATGCGAGCCCCAACGGCCCCCGTTACCATTCTACAATATCGTACAGCTCTATGTTGCCACCGGCCGCCTTTGCATCTTCTGTGTGCCCTGGGCGGGGGCAATTCCCGACTGGGTACGCGCCGTATGGACAGCATGGGTCAATGAGCGGACCCAGTTTAACAGGGGCTGGAGGCCCAGCCGCTGCGCTTTATTCGCCTTATCAAACTCCTGGTGCCGCGCTGGCTTCCTTGGCTGTACCTGGACCAGTAGGAGCTGGGATTCGAGCTCAGGTGTTCCTGTGCAACAGACCACTTTGGCTCAAGTTTCACCGCCATCAAACTGAGATGATAATCACAAAGCAGGGCAGGTACGATCCCTTTAAGTTAATTTAAGGAACTGTAACTATTATTGGCGATGCGCAGGTGAGATGTGTAGCAATTATCAATGTTTTTAATATACTGTCTGCTCAGAACTGTTTTTTTTTTTTTTTTGAGTGCTTCTCATGATGTGTAGGCTAACTATCTACTTCCGAAATTTCCCAGATAGGCGAGTCAAAATCGCTTACCCTGCGTAACAAGAGTTGGTACTATTACGTACTAAATGTTTTAATCTCATTCAGTTCTTAAGGGGGTTAGGTCAACGCCCCCCGCCCCCGAATTGTAGACAGTTGCTGCTTTAAACTCTCTTGCTCATGTATTAATATAAATAAAATATATATATTTTTTAACTTTGTCTTTTAGTGCTGTCTAATGCAAGTGTCGCCAAATAATTGGCTGTATGTGAATGTATACTATAGAAACAGGAATATTCTCCCTAGCTCTCCACATCTATAAACTTAGAAAGTTTCTAGAGTCTGAAACTGAAATGCATTGCATTTCTCACTGTCTTCAACCTTCAATGATTTCCCAGATAAAACACGTTGTGAGAAAAGGGACAAAATGAAGCAAAAATTTAGATCTAGGTATCTGATACCACGGACTGGTACTACAGTAAAAATAGTATAGTAAACTTAGTCGTCTAACCATAAGTGGGTCTGCAGGACGCGTTAATGGATAACTTATCCGGAAACCAGAAATGACCATTTATTTCTGGCTGGAAATTTTAATTGGCTCGTTATTTTGATAAGGGTTTGAAGGTTTATTAGAGCTACAACCAAACTTGAGGTGCTAATGCAATCTTGCCAAGGAAGTATTTTAATTTTCTGTAAATCTGTTGCAAGATCTCATCATTTTTTCTGTAGTTATCTTCATGATGCCGTTATGCATTTTTGCAGTTTTCAGATTTTTTAGCAGCAGAATTTAACAAAATTTGATGCTAACTAGCACATCGTCTCTGCGAAATCATGCACAGATAGGGACAATTTTTAATTATAGCTTTTATAAACTTAAAGTGAATTTTGAGACCATCTGGACATTCTGCGAAAATCTGGCCAGTTGTTATGTATAATATGAAAAGTAGGTCCTGTTTTATTAGAATTTGCTTATCGAAAAAGTATTGATATAAATAACATTGTCACCGCTTTATTGTAAAATAGCGGTTTGGTAATATATTGTCGAAAAATTGCAAGTCGTGTGTAAACTTTTTTCCCGAGCTTCCCCCTGAAAAGAGCATCCACGTCGGACTTTCCGGTCCCTTAATTCTGAAAAATGGTTCAAAACTATTTTCAAATGCATTTTTTAGTAATTATCTACAAAGGCCACTCTAAAGCATTGAGAGTTATGCTTTACTTTATTAGACTGTAGGGGTGCTATGAATAACTGCGTCTCTTACCTGAAAAAAGATGTAAAGCCTCGAGTTTGCAGCTCACTACGGCAACCAGTCAAGGTCGCGATAGAAGGAAATTTGGTGGGATCCGTCTCTTACCGATGCACATACTGTATTTGATGTGTTGCAACCTATTTAAAGATGCTGTACGAATTATACCCATTTCTGTTGCAACTCTCGTCTGTTATACCCTCTGTTTACCTGTTCCACGTCACCAGACTGATGTAAGGTATGTCCGTAGCTGTCAGTTTGTCCCCATTCTAATAACGGAGCACAACAGAAGGGTGATAGTTGCGAAATATTGCATGCAAAATTTACATAAACACTTTCTGCATAGGAGTCTGAGACGCACAATATCTTAATGACTTGCAATGCAAGGCGTGTCCCAAATTTTATAAGGAATAAAAAAGTTGAACGCTATAACGCTTTTTATTGACAAGTTGTAGTCAAAATTAAGACTAAAAATTACTACATAAATAGCAAACGTATTTTCCCACCCGCCCTAAAAATAGGGAAATACCTTCTGATTCAAGTAGGGGCATGGAATCTGTTTCATCACGTTTTGCCCTCTTGAAGTTGAACATGTGGTGGGGCTCCTCATTGGCCACTATTGCACCCTACTGCTCAAATGCCACGATAGACGCGCATTGCATACGTTTGTTGTGATGGGATTAACTGTTTGGAGTGTCATTTGCATTGCATAGCACAGTTTTTCCTTTTCAATTTGCACCAAGAAACGTGCAAAAGCAGTAAAATATTGTCCCTAAATCTCTTACACGAGATGATGCAACAACCTCTTGTAACTAGTGCAATAACCTGCACTGTGCAGTGAAATGCTTTTTACGTACTACTACTGTTCCATAATAGCACAGCATTGGACCGCTAATTGAAACTATTGATTGTTTTCGCAAATCATGCGAGTATTAGGCTTCCCCCACGTTTTCTAACTATTTTACACACACAAGAAGTTTCTTTTCAAATTTAGGCTGGAATTCGCTGCATTCTAGTAACACTGTGTGTGTATGCGTGCACACGTAAGACACAAACCTTTTGCAATAAAAGGACTGGCCAGTCTGGAACCGGTGCATAGGAAATATCCGCCAAACGGAAGTACTTCACTTGAAGAACGTTTAGTGCAGAATTAGGTGATTTAAGGCTTGTACGGGAACCCCGACAACTTCGCAGGACGGTTGCTTTTTCTAATTCAACACTGTCTGCTGTCTGATCTAGCATTTATCTTCACATTCTTTAACCTGCCCGAACGTTAGTGTGGCCATAAGCGTTGATTCCCCGTCTGCTAGGGTTACCACCTGTCCCACTTTGCGAGGGACAGTCCCTCTTTGGGCAGTTGTGTCCTGACAAAAAAATTAGAAATGGCAAATGTCCTGAGATTGTAGGACAAAATTGTCCCATATTTTATGTAATAGTTGCATAAAACAGTTATTCTGCATATAAAATACCTAAATATTGCAAGAAACAGAATAAGCAACTAAAATGCTACAATAATAAGCTTTTATTTAGGAAAAATATATATCCGTTGTACTGACCGTGGGTATGTGATGGTATGTAAAATCTGTGTCCCGAAAATGTCCCACTTTGGCCATTTGAAAAGGTGGCAGGCCTACAATCTGCACACACCATACATCTCGTTTTTGCATGATTTGATTTTTTTTCTGGGGGGGGGGGGTCACTGAACATTGCAATCACTAAATGACCGATCTTATAAGTTTCAGCCTGCATATGATTCTGAAACGGCACACTATTGTGCATTCCATCATCTCATACAACTTTGCAGAATAAATATGAGCAAATCAAAAATGTTGTTTCGGGGCATTTTAAAGTTGCTAGAATAACGGATTTTGCATTAGCATGCATTTTATAAAGGACGTGAAGTCCGAAATTAATGTTCGTCATCTTTAATGACCCTGATTTGCCAGATTGCAAACTTTGATGGAATTAGCAAAAAAAAGATGCGCTGGACATTCTACCAAAATCTGGACAGCTGAGATGTATGCATCAGCTGTACAAGATCCATTTTAAAATCTTTGCACACTGAGGTTGACGGAGGTGTATCGCAAATACTTAATTTCTAAGCAGCTGGTATTCAAAGTTGATTTAATCACTTGCCCCTGATTTTAAGCCTCGTAGGCCAAGCGAGTTTGTGCAGCTGAACAGGCACAACTGGTAATATGTTTGCACCGTCCCCATCCACTCTCCCCAAGTCTAGCTATAGGACCCTGACAATGCTTAGGAATTGTAGGGACCAAGAGCTACAGGAAACGAGCATGCGAGATGCTTGAAGTCAGTTGGATAAAAAAAATACATGCTAGTTGTTTAAATTACTCCTAATTTGTTTCCATTATCATAAAGAAGATATCTTCAGTAAGTCTTGCTGTCTCCTAATTTTGTATGTAAATTGTGTGGTTTGCACTACAACTCTCAATTTGGATATATTTACTTTAACTTTTTCCAGTTGTAAAAAATGTTTATAGAGTTAGAGGTTTAACAAGAGCAAAACAATGTGCACTAACTAGCGGTGCATACTTTCACAGTGTAACTAAGAACTCTTTATCTTTCGTTTTAGGCGAATGTTTCCTTTCTTGAGCTTCAGCATCACTGGTCTGAATCCTACAGCTCACTACAATGTTTTTGTGGAAGTTGTTCTGGCAGATCCCAACCACTGGAGATTTCAAGGAGGCAAATGGGTGACCTGCGGCAAGGCAGATAACAATATGCAAGGTACTTGGATATTGCACGTAGCTGTTTTGCGAATCCTCCCCTTTATCTTTTCGGTGATTGTGAAGATAGGACTCCATTAATGTGGCTTTCGTTCTTTACATCAAGAACAGAATACTCCATTAATGTGGGTTTCGTTCCTTACATCAAGAGCAGACTTGGTTAAATGTGTTACTCTATCATTTGAGTTTGTTAGATGTTAGTGTTCCACGTTTTGCCACTTTTCCACACTGATAGGTAGCTTCCGCATTCTGGAAGTGTAAGGTTGGGAACCGTGCAACTTGCTGTTAGTCCTACTCATCGCAAAAGCCATCCATAATGCATTTCAACTGGATCTGATTGTCAGGGACATAACTTCTCAAATGCCCATATTTTTGCCTCATTTTCAGTATGTTCATAAAATGTGTTTAGTGCAAATTATGCAGGACTGAAGTCTAAACATTTGAATTTCAAACTTAATATAAGAAAATGCATGCTAATGCGAAAACCCTCTACCAGCCTAAGTTTTAAGAGTTATTCAAACTTGCCCATATTTGGGGCTCGTCTCCCCACTGGTTTGCTTTGTACATATTTCTTGTGCTACCAGGTTCACAGGTATGATAATGAGCATCCATGATTTTGGCTCGATGATCCATGTCGACGCAAATCTTATGCAACAAAATTTCAAATAAATTCCTCAGTTTTATTTGTGGATGTCGCCAGTGGACTTCCCCGGTAATCAAACTGAAATAAATAAATAAAATAATAAGGGAAATAAAGGAGTGAGCAGATGGCTTATTCTCTCAAGACTATGGCATGTATGCTGACACTTCTCCCTTCCTGAGAAAATGTTATTGCATATGCACAGCTAATATCGCTTCTAGGGCTGCCACGTTTTCTAGGGCTGCCACGTTTTCAGATAGCCAAAGTGTGGGACCTTTGGCAACTATTACAAGGACCTTTCTTTTTAAGATCCATACGTGTCAACTGTCCCTGATTTTTTTTTAGTTTTTTTTTACTCTAGTTTAGCTCTGACCCTCCTCATATAAAACGCGTTTCCTTTGCAGGCAATGTGTTACAATTAAGTGAATGATGGCAATGCATAGTGTTGTATACTTTTATTTGACTTCTGAAAATGTATTAATTCAGACTCCCAAGTTTAATACATTTGTGTCCTGATTGTCCCTTAACTGCAGTGAATCGACCTGGGTTTATTTAAGGGCTGTTGGAAGTTTTTTTGTGCCTAGTGTTGTAAGTTGTGAAAATTTAACAATGTAGTCCATCTCCCAATTGTACCTGATTTTTTTTTACGCAGATTTTAGCTGTCTCCTCCTTAATCGGTGACTTTGAGACGTGGTGACAATTTATTGACTTTAGTTCAAACTATATATTTAGTACTGTTAAGATGTTAACAAAACAAGATAGTGTCCCTGACTATTTCTGGACATAACCCCTCAACTGTACAGATTTTAGCCTCATATTTTGGTGTGTTTACAATAAAATGTGTGGTTTTCTGGTAAACCATTGTGGATTTAAGTTACTAAATGAGACATCTGAGTTTCTTCATATCTTTCAGAAAATGCATACTAACCCAAAAACATTTATTCTAACATTTTTAAGTTTATAAGAGAAATATTTAAAATCAAAACATTTATTCTCTCATTTTTAAGTAAAGAGAAATATTTAAAATCTGCCCCTATTTTTAGGGTCTTTGTCCCATCATTATTGTTGGCTTTGTCCAGATTTCTTAGAGGTTAAGAGGTATGTTTGTGTCCCTGATTCTGTTGAGATTTATCCTTAAGAGCTACTGTGAAGTCTGTATGGTATGAACTGGATGACCGTGGAAACTCGAATTGTTGTATTTAGCCAGTGCTTTGGCCGGCAATCACCTTTTAGAAATTGAAAAGAATACCTGAAGTACGTCAGTAGTCTGACAATGTGTAATCGGTTTGGACAAACTGTATGATGCAACTATAATTTAAATTACGAGAACAATGGGCATAGAAAGAAGGTTATTGCTCTCAGTCGCTTTGATTTGTGCAAAACACTATTTGGCCATGAAAACCATAACTAATCGTTTTTTGAGTAGTGCGAAGGGCCATTAATAAGGAGGCGTTTTTTTTTTGAAAAAAACTGGTGCTCCTGTTTGACCCTCCACTCTGATTAGTAATGCTTACAAGGTTGAGAAGGATGAACGTAATTGTTGGGGCTAAGTCTAGCTAAACGAACTAAAACGAAAGCTGACTACTTGGGACAACAGACTGCTATGCTGTCTGTACCGCCTGGATTTTAAAGTAGTGTTTTATGATTTGTTTCAAATATCCTAAGATATGAATGCGGATTTGCTATGACATTTAAGTTCAACGATTGCATAGTGTATCATACTGGGAAGATACTTGGCGAATAGATGGGGTTGACGAAACTTCGTAGCATTCAGAATGGAGTGATTGAATTAACATATGCTTTAAAATTATGTACAATTTCTTTAGGACTAATTACTGTTTTGATCTTTGTATTTATATCTGTTTAACTTTAATAAAAGCGGATTAATCCCTTTGCAAATTACCCATTTTGACATACTTAAGTTTATTTTTTTTTCATTGTCTTTAGGTAACAAAGTGTACGTTCACCCGGAGTCCCCTAATACAGGGACACACTGGATGAGACAGGAAATTTCCTTCGGTAAACTGAAGCTCACCAACAACAAGGGTGCGAACAACAACAACACACAGGTAAGGGAAGGCTCTCTGAGCATTACTAGCGACCCTGATAAGTGACTTCACCAAGGACCATATTTCCCCCAATAATTAAATGGAAGGCGGTACTGCGTGCAGTTGTGCTACTGTAGCCCAGCTAAAACTCGTCCCATTTAACTTGAGCACAATATTCTCCAAGCTAATAGTTTGTATTCCTCGCTGACTTGGATGATAACATACCGTTTTCAATTTACCTAGATGATTGTGCTGCAGTCCCTGCACAAGTATCAACCGCGGCTCCATATCGTAGAGGTAACCGAAGATGGTGTGGAAGATATAAGCGACTCTTCGAAAACACAAAGCTTCACATTCCCCGAAACTCAGTTTATAGCAGTTACAGCATATCAAAACACAGACGTAAGTTTCTCCTGCTCTTAAGCTTCTACATTATTTACTTGTTTGTGTTTGTTTACCGAGATGGTCCGGCAAGGTCATGCATATCCTTTAGTGGAGTACGGGGAATAAAGTAAGAGCTATATTTAAACATTGTCCCTTTGTTTGGGCTTTTGTCCCTCCATTAAATGCCAGTCCATTTTTTCCCCTTTGAGGTGGAGGTATGAAAACAGTATAATAAAATTGGCAATACAGATGTTTAAAACGGAACGAACAGATAAAAGACGAACGTGAATAGGCAGGGAATGTTTTCTTGGGTGAAATAAGTAAATCTTAATATGGTGTGGGATTGTCCAGAAAGAGGGGCTTTTGTTGGAGGATTTTAAAATAGAGAAGCTGGAGTGTGAAGACATCCGTAAATGAGGGCTCTGGGAAATTTGGAAATCTTAGACAGAATGAAGTCTTAGTGTTGGAGTCAGCAGCTATTTTACATACAGCAATTACATCTGTGTATAGTTCTCCCTCTTAACCGGTTTTTTATTCTTTGACGTCTAGATCACACAGCTCAAAATCGATCATAACCCGTTTGCCAAAGGCTTCAGAGACAACTATGATTCGTAAGTACCCTTAAGATAAAAAAATCTTTGCTTTTTATTTTACGGTTTTGATGTTGGTCCAGGAGACTGTTTGCCACCACCTGAATTTGTACGTTTAGTGTCCCTGTTTTTTTACTCAAATTTAGCTCTGTTTAATCCCTTGGAGAAATGGGTGGTACAATACTTTTAGATTTTACTTCAGAAAATGTATATTCACGTTACCTTCTGTCAGTCTTTAATAGTATTTGTGTCTGATTTATTTCTGGATTGGTCTTTTTGAGAGCTATGATTCGCAATTGTCATTCTGTCAATGCTACAGGTTAATAGCACAATGTCCCTCATTCTTAAGATTTGTATGCCTTAATTTGAAGTGCAGCAGAAAATATCTCTAGCAAATGTAGAGCTGTACAGTACAAAATTTCAACACATTACAATATATACTAGTATTCTAGTTATAGAAATTGAGGCTTGTTAGTAAAGAAACTTTAATTGTAGTGATGTAATGAAAGTTTTAACTTGAAACTCTTATCAACCAGAATAAAATTACTTTCTCATGTCCAGCGGTATGTCATTCCAGCAGACCTGCTGTAAAGAGTGCTTTCTCCAGCTGCAGATGCAAAGACACCCCCCACATACACACACACTTTTTAACAAATTACTTCCTCACGCTCACTAAAGAGGTTGGTCCATGTTTTGAAACTTGAGTGTGGCGGGCATTTGTTGCATAGAAATACAAACATAAGGTGGCTGATGCTGTTGGAACCCATTTATAAGAAAGCAATGACCTGAGCAGATTATGGTACAGATAATGATATTTCTAGTCTGTAATGGAGTTTAATGGATGAACTTAGACATCTTTTTAAAACCAGGTTAATCCATTAAGAATACACTACTAGTAGTTAATAGCACTGGATCCTTTCCATTAAAATTTAAGGCACAACTCTTGTCTAGATTAGAATGATTTCAGTGCAGAATCTTATTGGCAAGTATTCCAGTTAAGACTACATCTTTCTCTTTCCAACATTATGAATTTCCATCTGTTTTCAGTTTGCAGTTTTATTCATAGGTGATGTTTGTGTCCCACACACAGTTTTCTCTAAATCCACTTTTACAGGGTGGCAATGCCTTGTGCCTTTGTCTTGGGCAAGTCCATTTGAGAAGTGCCATTATGTTGGCTATATTTTTGGGGAAATTTAATACAGCATATGATATAAAAATCATGAAGTAATTATTGCTCTTATTAGTGGAGAATATCAAGTTTTGAGCTAAGAATAAAAGTTCGAACTCCTAGGTTTGATTCATCACTCTTTGCCTGGAGATGCTTTTAAAAAAAATCCTGTACATTTGACCCCCTACACTGTCAACCAAGTAATGCAACATGTATGGTACAAATTGGTAATTTTGGTGCATGTAGCACAAAAAGATCCAAGAATTGTTTTTTCGGCATTTAAATTTTCAGTATACCTTCCCTGCAATAGTAGCAGTTAACTGCTTGCCTGCACCACATAATTCTTGTACATTTCAGGAACACTAATATAACTGATCCTCCTCATTTGTACCCCGCTACACATTAACTCTAGATATTTGAACAACCTCATGCTGTTGTTGGAAGGTAGTTAACTCAAAACTTAGCCCTTTGTTTTGGTATACAGTGGGTTTTGCAGCAAATATTTAGTTTATTTTGGTAATACCATGTTTTCTTGAGTAATTTTAATGCCAAGTCCATTATTTGTAGTATAAGCTGATATCCCCATTTCAACTGTGCCAATTAATTTTCTTCTGACCAAATTCAAATCTAAAAACAGTTGATTTTCTGAAATTTCTGATAATACAAGTATAATGTGCCTCCTGTTGGTGCATCATATTGAAGTTTTAAAAGTGAAAGTGTCTGTAGTGATTACACTTTAGCAATGTAGCCATATTTTTTGTACTGGTAGGATATGTTTAGTCGACAATGGCAGTATACTATTAATTGCTCTAACCTTGAAGATGCTGTTGTATATATTGTATGTTATCCAGCTAAATGCCGGAACATCATTATGGCTTGTAGATGATGCTGTTCATGGAAAGAGTAGTGGTGCATAATGACATTTTTACCATAGGTCTTTTATGGCAGGAAGCCTTTTGAGCTGTTCCCAAAATGCAGAACAAATCCACGTTTTCTGCATTTTGGGACTGTTTGATATACAGAACATTGTAGAATGAGTAAATGTAAAGTGGGATTTTCCTGATAACTCGTCTCCCCTAACAGTTGTAATATGGATGCCCACTGGCAGAGATTACAAATTGGAACAGCCATGACAAAGTGTGTTGCTATTAGTGTAGTGATACTAATGGTGCTACACAAGACTCAAGCAGGATCACGTTTACAACTATTGGTGAGAAAATGGCATGAATAGTCCTATTAGTGAACACTAAGGAAAGGAGTTTAGCAGACTCGCATCAAATGGAACCTTTAGAATTTTAACTGTACTGGAGTAGGGACTGGTCTTTGTGTGGTGGTTCAGAGCTGGGTTATTTAACACCAGGAACATTAGGGGACTTGGGCTGGTATTAAGTGCTGTGTAGAAGGGCACGCAAGTAGGAAAGGCAGGGAGAGTGCTGCACAACTTGGTGCAGCTGTCGTAAGCTCCTCTTAGGATTAACAACCTTATCCGAAATCTGTAGGCGTAATTCCCAAAAGGGACTGTGTATTTACTTAACAGCTCACAGGAAGTGACAGAAACTTGGTTGTAGTTTTGATAATCCAATTTCAAAACAATGTTTGAAGAAGCTGTCTAAGGTTTAACAGTATAGGGGTGCTTTGGGAGTTCTTCCAGTACTGTAAAAGGCAGGCTGAACTTTGTTTTGTGTGTGTGTGTGGGGGTTGGTCAAATCAGAATGCATCTGCAATAAAAGTTTTATTTCTGACCATACAGACACTCTTAACCATTCCTGCAACAAGATGTTTTCCTAGTGAGTGTGGAGCACAAGGGTATTGCACCCCAAGTTGGGGAATTTGACTTATGGCCTTGCTTTTTGCCCTTTTTCCTATTCAGTGGTGTTTACTAAATATCTAGTTACCAGCATTTATTTATAATCTATCGACTTAGGGTTACTTTTTCATTGCTGGCTTCTCCTGTTTTACTGTTGAAAATGGGTATTTGCATGTTCTGGTACTTTGCTTGTTTGAGGGTTTCTTGTTTCATTTGTACTAACAGAATAATTGGTATTGGTAGGATTACTTATGGTTGGAAAATGTTTTTGGCCTCAATCTAAGCCTTCTGGCTCAGGCTGCACTTGACAGTGTGCTAAATTTAGAAGGGCTGGGCTGGTTCTCAAATGATAAGTACAGTGTCATTTATGAGCAAGTGTACAGTGTCATGATTTAGTCTAAAAATTCTCCCTTTTGATTTGGCTTTCAATAGAGTCCTGCATGCATGTGAGAATTAAGGGGGCTATGAAAAGGTCCAATGACCAAACCTGCATTTCAATTGTATATCGATTAACTGCTCTAATTTTAAGTGTATAACTTCAGACCTTTGTATAATCCTTTTGCCAAATAGTGGGGAAGAGACATTTGAAATGGATATAATGAATCCTCTTTTGGCTGTTCCCATTAGGGGTCGCCACAACTGATCATCTGTTTCATTTCTTCCCTGTCCTCAGCATTTTGCTCTCACAACACCTTCATGTCCTCTCACCACATCCATAAACCCCATCTTAGGCCTTACTCTTACCTGGCAGCTCCATCCTTGGCATCCTTTTCCCAATATACCCAGCATCCATCCTCAGCACATATCCAAACCAGCACAATCTTATGCCTCTGGCTTTGTCTCAAAACTGTCCAACCTGAGCTGACCCTCTTAATATAAGGATTCATAATCCTGTCCATCCTTGTCACACCCAATGCAAACATCTTTTAACTCGGACTCCTGCCTTTGTCAATGCCACAGTTTTCAACCCATATAACATAGCTGGTCTCGCTTTTGTAGACCTTGCCTTTCACTCTTACTGGTATCAGTTTGTCACAACTCCTGACACTCTTCTCCACCCAATGCACCCTGCCTGTACACACACCTTCTCTTCCACACCCACCATTACTCTGGACTCTGAACTGTTGATAACAAGTATTTAAATGTCCACCTTCTCCCACTCTACTCCCTGCATCCTTGCCATTCTTCTATCCTCCCTCTCATTCACACATGCACACATTCTTAGTCCTGCTGACCTTCATCCTCTCCTCTCTAGAGCACATCTCCATCTCTCCAGGGTAGTCTCCACCTGTTCCTTACTCTTGCTACAGATCACAATGTCATCTGAAAACATCAAAGTCCACGGGGACTCCAGTCTGCACTCATCTGTCAACCTGTCCATCACCATTGCAAATAAAGGGCTCAGTTGATACTTGATGTAATCCCACCTCCACCTTAAATGCATCAGTCACTCCTACTGCAGACTTCACCACTGTCGCAACCCTAGTACATATCCTCTTGCATACTTCGCTGCAACTCCCAACTGCCTCCTACAATACTGCAACTCATCTCTAGTATCCTGTCATATGCTTTCTCCAAGTCTACAAAGACACTATACAACCCCTGACCTTTTCTGTGCTTCTCCAACACAGAGCAAAGATAGCATGTGTAGTGCTCTTTGTCATGAAACCATACTGATGCTCACTAATCGCCTCACCTCACCTCACTTCACTGTTTCCCATAACTTCATGCTGCGACTGATCTATTTTATCCCTCTGTAGTTACTATAGCTCTGCACATCACCCTTATTCTTAAATAAATCTGTACCAAAACACTGCACTACTTGGGCATCCTTTCTCTCTAAGATTTCATTAAACAATCTGGTTAAACTCTACTGTCATTGCTCCTAAACACCTCCATGCTTCACAGGTAAGTCATCTGGACCAACAGTCTCTGTCCTTCATCCTTTCATAGCTGTCCTTACTTCCTCCTTGCTAAGCACTTCCTGATTTACTATCCCCACATCATCCAACCTTTCTCACATCCTCTTATAACAGATACTAGTTGCAATTTAAAGAAGTGTTGTAGTCCCTTGTGGTGGTGCTATTCTCATAAGTCTATATATCTTAGCCTCGTTAAGCAATGGCTTCTACAGCGGAGATCTGAAGTATTCATACTGAGTAGGGGAAGCTTGGCCAGATGGGAACTTTAGTCTTTTTCCAGTTTTTGATAAGGAGTGCAGTGGAGTAGTAAATGGAGTCTTGAAGGTTGCAAAAGTAAGATCTTAATTTGAATGAAGATATTTGGAATTGCAAAAATTGCTGAGAATGTGACATTGGGCTTGCCTAAATGTGAGTCTATATTATGGAGTTGAAGGATTCTCCAATAGTTCCTGTGTTTTTTAAAGGAGAGCTGGAGAATACATTGCATAGGTTATTGGAAGGTGACTTCAGTACCTCCTCCTAGCGAGCTGTTAAGTAGCTATGTCAGGATGAAGAAAATGGAATGCAATGCCTAGAAGTTGTAGAGGAGCAAATGCTGATGTACACCCTAAAGGGGAAGTGTTGTGCAATGGTGGTGGCTGATAATAGAAAGATAAAATAATCTATTGTAAGGATTGTTTAACAAATGCAATTTATATGGGATAAAACGAGCCTTTAGGATTTAATATTTCACAAATCAGTTTTTGGAAGAAGCATTTCTGTATGTAATAGGATTTTTCTTGGAATGGCTGTTTTACTTTGGGTCTCATCTATTCCATGGATAACATATGAACTGGGGGGTTCAGACATCTTGTTACTGTTCCGAGAATATATGAATAAAAAGGCAATGGAAAAAATGTATGTAAAGGAAGTTGAAAATGTTCACATGAAAATATTCATGGAGGATTTAAATAAACTTTTGTACACTGCAGAGAGTTTGCAAGTATCAGAATTTGTGGCAATTAATAGGCCTCCAGTTAAGGCTGCTGTGAAATGCAAGCAGATATGAGACATGTTAACACTTATTTACAAATGGGCAGTAGAATGAAAAATTGAATGTCTGCTGAACTGTCATTTGCTGGCCCTGCTGTTGAATGTGCACATACATGTAGTTCATTAGAACTGTGCATCACCTGTACATTACTTGTGGTGAATTTATGAACTGCAGGACACTTGCATGTGTGATGCTTCTTTTGCCTTGTAGTTTCACTTGTCTGCTGCTGAAAATATAGTGACCATCCAGGGATGCCACCATTTAGTTAAGTGAAAGTTTCTGTATTTGTAAGAGACACTTTCTGCCATGTGTTGTATATCTCGCATAGTATCTGCACTGTACACCTGTCATGGCTTGTATAACTTTAATGAGGAGTGCTCCTTTGCTGACTGGGGCTCTTAGTCTAATAGTTTTTGACATACCTGAACTTGAGGGATCATAATTGCATTGTGCCCCCAACTCACTGCAACCTCTCTAATGGCAGGTAACCTGGCATTTGCTCTGAATGTCACTGTAGAACTAATCTCGCTGCTATTTTTTTCATCTAAATGGTCAAGTTGGGAGTGGAGGTTGGGGTGGGGGCTCCTCTGGTGCTCTACCTCCTGGTAGAAGTGCTTGTGCATGTGAACTAGTCTGTGCATGATTCGACTTCCTCTACCCCATATGACTGGGATCACGCTTTATGGGGAAATGTGCATTTATGCAAATTCTGATACAAGCTTTACTGGCTGAAAACATCTGAGATGAGAACTGTTAATCTTTCTGGAACTGCAATGTTCCGTCTTGTAAACCGGATCTCAGTGGCAGCCTTAATGATTTGAAAGATCATCTCTTGAGATGAGATTTAAGTTAATTGGAAAGTGATAACACTGGTAATTATGTGCTTGAGGTAAAGTGCTTTACATCAATGTAGGAAATGTCTGTTCAGAATAGGTTATTTCACAAGCTCTGTGGTAGATTACAGAAAGTGATGCTTGCATATCTTCTGTGTAGCTGGTTACATGTTTCGGTTGTCTTTTCCAAAAATACTGCATATGTACTAATTTTCTCATTTGAAGAAAATGTATAAAATGAACAGTTTTCTGCAGCTAAACAGTATTTGCTCATGCCAGGGTTGGATATGATCAGGAAAATGCTACTTTTTATTAGTGCAATTTTTTGAAAGACTTGGGACAGTTTTTTTTATTAAAATACACTGAGCTTGTGTAAATATTTGCAAACCATACTGTTATTAGTTTTTCTATAAACAAGTATTTTTCAGTGTTCATATCAACGTTTTGCTTACATTTAATTCTATGTATCTTGAGACTTGCAGTAAAAGGTAGGGCATTAAAATGGGGCATGGTTATTCACAATGAGGCAGCTTGCACTGCAGCGTTTGAAATGCTGTGGAAAAGTTAAGTGGAAATGGTACTCGGAAATACATAGATCTACCACCCTCGAATGCCTAAAGGTATATGCTTTTTCATCTCAATTGTCATTGTGGTAGTATGTCTGACTAAGGTTTCGGTTTAATCTGTGTATTATGTGATTAGTAGCAATATTTTAAATAAGTTATTTTGTTTGTAGGGAATTAAAGACTTGTAAGGACACTGATTTCTAACTGCGCATGCTTGTGAAGAAAGATTCTAAAGGCAAGCTGTCTCACATTCAGCTGATTTGCAGATAGCAACTGTCAACATTCTGATGTGTTACTGTCAGAAGCTGAAAGACAGGAAGGAGCTTTTGATTTTCAAAATATGAAAATTAGAATTGGAACAAGTGTGACAGGATAGTCCTATAAAGAGCCTGCTGAAGTTTTGTCAGTTACAGTAGGCACTCAATACCCAAGCCTCCCTTTCCTCTGTAGTAATTTAGTTTAGATCAGAGACTGTGTTCAGTTATTTCTTAACTGACTGACTAATCAATTAGATCAGTTTTTCTAAATGATGGATTTCTATCCTTCAGTACTAATTTCATTTACATAGTGATTGAGTTTTGTTTATTGGGAATTACTATTTTATATTTAATCAGTTTGTTCATTAAATATTCTTATTAACTTGCATTGTGGTCCATGTGTGCGATGTTTTTTTGTGTGTGATGGTGCTTATACTTGCCTTTATATTCTCAGGCTACGCTGAAAGTCTGGCTGGTTAGGTCATATTCTGTCATTTGTTTTGATATTTAATTGGGCACCCCTTTAAAAGGCATAGACGCTCGTATTGGTCGCAGCAATACTGCATTTTGGGGATAGACGCAGTTGGAAATCTGTAAGGCTTTCCCAAAAGTTTGAGAGGTGTGTGTATCGGAGATCTTAAACTAGGACATATTGCTCTGAAGGGTACAGTTACATTAGGGGTGGACAGATGTGTACATTCCAGTATCAGTGTGATCCTATTGTCTTGGGGGAAAATTATGAAATACAGTGGATATAAAAAGTGTATGCACCCCTGTTAAAATAGCCAGGTTTTTGTGATATCAATTCAAATGAAAAACAAATCTATTGGGGGGAAAAATAAAAGTACAAAAAGCTGGTTGCACAAGTCTGCACACCCTTAAGCTAATACTTTGAAGCACCTTTTGCTTTAATGACAGTATTCAGTCTTTTTGGGTACACATCTGCCATCAACTAAATTTTCCTGACATTTACTCAGTTGCCTGCAATAGCAAAATCCATGGTTCGCAGACAGCTTGCAAAGCAAAGGGGATCTCATTATCAGTCAGGAGAAGGGTACAAAACAATTTCCACAGCATTAAATGTACCATGGAACACTGAAGACTGTCATCAAAATGTGGGATAACAGTGATGTTGCAAAGAATTGGACGTCCTCCAAAACGGATGAAAAGACAATATGAAAACTGGTCAGGGAGGCTGCCAAGAGGCCTACAGCAACACCAAAGGAGCTGTAGGAATTTCTGGCAAGTACTGGTGTACTACATGTGACAACAATCTTCTGTATTCTCCATATGTCTGGCCTGTGGGGTAGGGTTGCAAGACTCTAAAGCCTTTTCTTACTCGCACAAACATCTAGGCCTGGCTAAAATTTGCAAAACAATACATAGTCTCCCAAAAGCATGAAGGAAAATGTGCTGTGGTCTGAGACCAAGGAACTTTTTGGCCACGATTCCAAAAGGTACATTTGGCACAAAAACACCACCAAAAGAACACCATCTCCATGGTGAAGCATGGTGGTGGCAGTATCCTGCTTCGGGGTCGCTTTTCCTCAGCTGGAACTGGGGTTTAGTCAAGGTGGAAGGAATTATGAACAGTTCAAATACCAGTCACTTGGCCCAAAACCTTCAGGCATCAGCTAGGAAGCTGAAGATTTCACCTTTCAACACAATGGCCCCAAGCATACATCAAATCAACAAAAGTGGCTTCACCAGAAGAAAATTAAAACTGCCCAGCCAGAGCCATGGCTTCACCAGAAGAAAATTAAAACTGCCCAGCCAGAGCCCAGACCTAAATCCAAAAGATCTGTGGGGTGACCTGAAGAGGTTTGGGCACAAAAAATGCCCTTGCAATCTGACAGATTTGGAGTGCTGCTGCAAGGAAGAGTGGGCAAATATTGCCAAGCCAAGATGTGTCATGCTGATAGACTCCTACCCAAGAAGACTGAATGCTGTAATTAAAGGAAAAGGTACTTCAACATATTCATTTAAGGGTGTGCACACTTATGCAACCAGCGTATTGTAAATTTTTTATATTTTTTCCCCTAACATTTTTTTCAATTGAATTGCACAAGTTACCTTAAGTGGGAAAAGTTTTGAAATTCTTTATTGTGGTTTCACTTTTTTATATTGCAAAAACCTGCCATTTTAACAGGCGTGTACTTTTTTATCCACTGTATTACTCTATTGGAGTCTGTAGTGAGGATTGAATACTCATTAGTTACTGACCCCGGATAGTGGGAGACATCACACTGGGTGGCAGTAGTGGGATATTAACTGTACATCAATCATCCTCGTGCCTTCTGGAAGTATTCCCTCCAATGGAATAGTCTCACCAGCTGTCTTTTTTACCCATCTGTTCAGATGTTTTTTTCAGTCCTCCAGTACTGGTCTATTTGCTACCCATAGGGGGGAGACGGCTCCTGATGAATTTCTTTGGTTCTAACCCCACTGTGAGACCCCAATGTGCCCCCTACCCATCTGCTAAGGAGGGCTCCTTTCATTGGTTTGGGAAGCAAAGCCCACAAAACAACTAATATATACCACAGTATTGCTGCAGTCAACCACACTGACTTCTCATTTGAGGACTTTAAGCCCAACTCAGATTTAAATGTTCGTCTGCAATCCTGTGCTTACATGTGGTAAAAGGGCCAGTGAACAATCCAGTCCCTCCTTCCAGAATAGGCTAGTCTGCATTTGTCATTTACCTTGTCAAACTCCTCCAGTAACCGCGCCATTAATTTCTGGTCAGAGGTCATAGCTGGGCTTGTCCCTCTGGCACAAAGTTAGGCTAAATCTGATTTTGCTCTAAAAACTGCCATTAGCTTGCATCTCACATGAAATTGCCAATGTATGTGTGTATATTATAAATGCACACACCTGTGC
This sequence comes from Protopterus annectens, assembly GCF_019279795.1. NCBI lineage: Eukaryota > Metazoa > Chordata > Ceratodontiformes > Protopteridae > Protopterus > Protopterus annectens. The sequence continues at coordinate 277,479,272 of NC_056731.1, forward strand.
AGAAACTGTGTTTTGGGAACTTTTACAGATTTCTGTAGACTTTGTTAGCTGATTGGTCCAAGGACCTCTACAGACTCAATTTGAGTCAAAGCAGGAAAGCTGGTCAGAGTACTACATCAAGTCAAGAGTCGAGGCACAAATAGTCATCCTGAAGCATGTTATTTGCATAACAAAGGATGAATCTACTACTGCACCATATCTGCATCCCAAATAATGTTTCATCCTTTCCAGTAGAAGCATCTAAAACTGTTCCATGTGTGAGAATTTGTGTAGTGGTATCTGTAGCACTCAAACTGCATAGACAAGTATTGCATTGTGTGGTTAAGAATATAGTTTTTTTCTAGTATTGTAATAGTTTTTTCTAGTATTGTAATGTTGTGGTTCAGCTGCTTTGGAGTACCTATTGGGAAGCCACAATATTCATTCAGTTATCCAGTGTTCTGCATGCATGTGTATTTACATGTGGTTTCATTCCAGTACTAGCTTATTCTGGAATGCTGGGTATTCTGGGTTGCTTTGGATTATTTGCTAACTGCATTATTACTTTGTTCTTCCACAAAGTGGTGTCTCTTTTGATGTTCTTTCCTCCTTTTCCGAAAAGTGTAGCATTTTCCTGTCAGTTGTGTTCTTTTGTCAGTTGTCTCATTGGTGTCTATTGGAATGATGTTTACTGTAAATTCTGTCAAGCCTATTTTGACAAACGAGTGGCTAATGTATGTAGCCCCACTCACAAATTATGAACTGACCTGCTTTTATACAAAGCAAAATTAAGCATTTGGCGCTTCTGTATTCAATGGGTCTGAGATGGTGCTATGGATTCAAAGCACTGTAGAAAAAGGACTGTGCCTGTTTCAGAAAGGCTTCCTCAAAACTGTCTTGCTGAAAATTGCCATGGTCTCCCACCCTGACCTTGATTGTACAAAGTCTGTAGCAGTTTGCATTTTTGTTACTGTTTGATTATTTTGCTTTAGTGATAGTTTAGTTCTATGTAATGGACACACTTTGATTCAGGGAGCAAGTTTTTGTTAGATTAACCAAACTACTGAACTGGCTTAAAACTAAATGCAAAATGCAAGTTTCATAGTAATAGTAGTACTCCATGAGTAGTCACAGTGGTTATGTATATGTGAATATTACATATTTTAATTTTTTTCCCCCAGAATGTATACTGCACCTGAGAGTGACAGACTGACTCCATCACCTACAGACTCTCCCAGATCTCACCAGATTGTGCCTGGCACCCGTTATAGTGTCCAGCCTTTCTTCCAAGATCAGTTCAACAATTTGCCACCAGCCCGGTTCTACAATGGAGAAAGAACAGTTCCGCAGACAAATGGTCTCCTTTCCCCACAACAGCTTGAAGAAGTACCTAATCCGTCTCCACAGCGATGGTTTGTTACTCCTGTTCAACAATCTGGGTCAAGCAAATTAGACCTGACATCTTACGAGGCAGATTACTCTTCTAGCCCCCTGCTACAGTACAGTATCAAGTCTCTACCACTCCAGCCGTCCCATGCCTTAGGATATTATTCAGACCCTGCTTTTGCATCTGTGACTGGCTGGGGAACCCGGGGATCTCCCTACCAGAGAAAAATGACACCTGGTTTGACTTGGCCTTCAAGAACAAGCCCTCCTGTTTTTCCAGAGGACCATTTGCCAAATAAAGACAAGGTTAAGGAGGAAGCCACCTCCACATGGATTGAAACCCCTCCTTCAATAAAATCTCTAGATTCTACAGATTCTGGCATATATACCAATGACTGCAAGAGGAGAAGGATATCGCCTAGTAGTTCAAGCACTGAAAATTCCCCAACAATTAAATGTGAGGACATTGGCTCAGATGACTATGGGAAAGACCCTTCAAAAGCCCTGGGCTATTATGCATTTTATACAAGTCCTTGAAAGTCCTTAAAATTAATACTTTTCAAACTAATCTGTTTGAAACTGAGTGCCAAAAAGACACTAGTCTTCTGTCTTGAAATGACACGTGTGCAATTCTCTGAAAAGAGCCAAAGCTTCCAAGCTGCTGTTTAAGTGAAAGGACAGTGTGTAAATGTCAACGCTCATTTAAGAGGAGTGCACAGGGAGTTTGTATACCTACATTTTTTTTACTATTTATTTATTGAATATTTACAATTGTGCTGTGTGTGCAGTGCAGATATGGTATCTTGTACAGATAGTCTAAAATGGTGTTAGAAATAAGTTGGTGCTTCTATTTTGATTACAGGGTTTAATGGAGAATTGCTCACTTAGACAGGGTTCAATTAGCTGTGTAGTCTTTGAACTGTTAGGTGGGTTTTAAATTATATGCGTGGTGGACCTGAAACCTACTTGGGATTCAGAATGCAGATGCATCCACTTACATGCACACCAGTAGACTGGAAACTCACAATTTGTATGTCTGACCTCACCATATTAAAATGTGGGCAGATGAAACATTGTCGGTGGTGGGAGAAGCACATGAGCCCTTTTTAAAGGGGCTTGCATATGTGTAACTACATAATCCACGTAAAGCAAAATAAGGTTCTTGCCCTTTAAATGTGCACTAGGGAGCTAATGCAAAAATGTATTCAATGCACTAACAAATGGTTCCATGTAAGAGTGTATGGGGTAGTAATTTTAGTTTGAAATTCATTAATTTTAACCCTCTTGATTAATGCATTACAAAAATGTAAATAGCTGTAAATATTTGAAACCTAATATGAGCAAAACTCTGCATTAAAACATTTATATTTGCATTTAATGTTGGCCAGTAGGTTTGATTCATGTAATAAATACATCCTTAGAAAATGGTTTCTTGGATCTCAACATATGCTTTTGAGAGCAGACTCTTTTCCTATTCTGATGCACTCTACGTTGACCGATCTTATTGTAGGAAAGCTGCTTGGTATTGACATTGTTGCTGTAATGGACAAAATTTAGACTGCATGACCTGACAATGTTTTTGCTTTCCCCCCCTATTTTAAAGAGTGCCTCGTTTCATTTAAAATAGCCCCTCCTATTCCTCTCTGAGGAACTGTCACCAGACCCCTCTTCCAATTATTTGCTTGATTTGTGTGTTGTATGCAAACTAGATGGGTAATCCACTGACAAAGTGGCACTACTTGTGGGTATTGTTCCCCCATAACTACACTATATAGGTGGCTTCAGTCTTCTGTTCAGTTGTATATGTAAATAATGATTCTTGATGAATATGATCCATGGCACCCAGCTTAACAGAGGAAACTGGTATTTTCAAGGAGAGTTAAACTAGTTTGAACGACAGTATATTGGTATTAAATGCTACTTTTTGTGCAGTGGCTTGTTTTTTTTAATGGTGCTCTATCGTATGCCATGAACTGTGGAAAATAGACCATAGGCCACTAACGCATTTAACTCCTGTACCATTGATTTACATAGTAACGCCTGTACCTTTGATTTACATAGTGTTGGATCTACACGTTTCAAAAGCAAATTGTGGTCCAGAGGAAGCAATGTACATATTTATATAATTTGATGTGCATATTTCTGGAATAAAGGTTTACTTTATTTTTAACCAGAGTAGTGGACTGATCCAAAGGGCTCATTTTGAGTCTGTCTAGGATCTAAAAGCAGATGGTATGCTTTCAGTATCTTGCATGGATGGGGATTGAAGCAGACTACATGGTAACTGGATTATTTATTGAACATGTTTAGTAGTGAACAAAAATGTACAGTAGCAATGTTGTAGTACAGCAAGACTGTTAATTGTGCAATATACATCCACAAGACCCATAACATAAACGTCTCTAGAAGGTGTTCACAGCATGAGGCTGTTATTGATCTTATTGCCTTAACCAAATGCTCTTTAAAAAAAAAAAAAAAAAAAAATGTAATTGCTGTAGGCTGTTGGAAATTCTTTACCCTGCCAAAAAAAAAAAGCACACACCGGGGATGCTGTTTCATGAATGACTATAATGAAATGTGGCCCAATATTTAAGATTTACCCATGCTGTAACAGGATAAACAATGGAATCATATAGTCTAGACATGGCAAGACCACTGATAACAATGCCCCTTGTAGCTTCTGGTATAAAGAGATGAGAATTTTATAGCTTGCTTTCAACTGATTTTTAAAAACAGTAAAGTGAATTCTTTTCAGGGGTGTGTTCTGAACCCCAGGTTTTGGGTTATTTCCAAGATATTGAGTTAACTCTAGTCAGCCTGTGTGGATTGCTTTCCTTGGGTGGTATAAAAATCAAGATGTTGGATTTCTTTGTTTATTTTTCTGAAGCCAAGTCTTGGTGAGCAGTCTTGTGTAAAGATTTACTAGTCTTCATACTACACACAGCTGATGCTGTAAATTGTAAAACAGTTGCATCAATATTTCCGTGAACAACATAAAGGGAGAAATGAAGGCTTCTAAGATAGACTCCTGTGAAACACCAGTTATGAGGACTCCTACTTGGAAGTCTAGCTGCAGGAACATTTTAAAAGCCATGAACCTACTTTATGGATAATTTGACATCTTGACAAACTGTTTAAAATTTTTTTTTTAATTACAATGCATCACAAATCACAACTGGTAAGTGCTATCATTCCTTGGTCTGAAGTTTGTATGTTGTAACACTCAAACCATTTAAATGCACTTCAAAATTACTATTTGCCGCTAATGTTAACCCTTTCCTTTTGAGAACAATTTTATAGTTCTCTTGGTCATTCATCCCTGGTGAGCTGTAAGCACTTTATCTCAATTGCCAACAGTACTCTTTCCAGTCCAGTTAGTATTTGGCATCTAGCCTTATAATTAATCTGATCAATAACTGGAAATTTAAACCCACTGCTGTTTGCCTTGCTAAACCATTACTTAAATCCATTTTTTTCTACAGCTCTTAGATGTTCATAAATTCTCACGTGAAACTCCCTCGGTTCTAACTATATAACAGAAAAAGTGCACATAAGGCCATATAAGCAGACTGATTTTCTTGTAATCTAATTTCATAAAGTCTGGATAGGAGGAAGAGATAATCTCCCTCATTTATGTCTACAAAAATTACAATTTCTACACTTAGGAAGAATTTAAGAAATGTTTGTTTATTCAGACTCTCCTTATAAAATCGCCTCTGTTGGATACAAAAAACTAAAAAAATGATTCACCTTTAATACCTTTTTAGATTAGGAAAATTTATAAGAAACAAAGTTCTTTCCCTTTTTTTGATATTTTTCTCCACTGAGTTTTTCCACTACACAGGCTAGAGAATAATCTTTTTCCACCTTATCTTGCTCAATTTTTTTTCTCCTTTTGGATCAAAACCTATTCCTATTTGGTCTCTTTCCCTTTTAACATTCTTTGTTCTACTTCATTCTTGCATGGTAACTTTTCATAAAATCTTGTTTTTGATGCTTCACATTCTAAATTAAAATGTTTCTTTTAATTAACCTTAAGTTGCCCTTTTACTACATTTAAGACTCGCTTTATGCAAACTGTTAAAATAGAGAATTACTCTGTACATCTTTCTTAAATTCTCATTTAACATATTGGCAGATTTATAAATCATTAAATACAAAGTTTAATACTTTGTTTTGTATTTTTATAATTGAATTGCAAATCAGGCATATTAAAGTATGCCTTTAAAGCCCTTCCATATAATAAATCATACATTGTTTGTATAATGTACTTATAAAATCCTCAACCAGTCATAAAAAGATTGAAATAACTCTGTATAAAACCGTGATGGCAAACCTATGACACTTGTCAAAGGTGGCATGCCATGATGTTTTGGGTTATGTCAGCATTCACCTGAGTTGGGACTGTTCCACCTCTTTTCTTCAAGGAAATATCAGATGTAGAACATCAAGATTCGGGAATATTTTTTCCATAAGCAATTGGACCGAACTAACCTCAACAATGTCAACCCTCCCTCAGTCCGTGAACACCATTAGTGCAATGATGGTCTTTACTGTTGTAAAATTAAAGTTGCGCAATCTGAACTAAATACTTGCACAAGTACAGTAACTGATTTCAGAATTATCTTAAAAGTGATGGTGGGCAAGTTATCTGTGTATATACACAATCTAGAATTTCTTCTGTGATGTGCTTCCTTCACCCTCTTCTGAAAACGTGTTTCAATGCACACGAGCCTGAAGCAACAAAATTTCATCCAGTGATGTATTGCATGTGCTGATCTGAATGACAGTTTACTTTTTCTTTGTTCATTTTCTTTGGTAATGCAAAAATATAATATGAGACCCTGCACAACCCAGAGATTCCTGGCATCCATATCAGCACATAATCTGTCATGGCAGCCGCACAGTTCCGTTTACTTCTAACCACTACACTGGAAGCTCATTTTCAAGGCACAAGCAGATATCTTCCACTGCAGTCTCCAAATGAGTGTTTGAAATGCTTTTGTATTCATTGCTTATGTGAAGTGCATTGAATTTTGTGCCAGGAGCCAGTTCAACAACACTTCTGCAGAGGTAAGAAAGTTAACCTCAAAGGCTATTTCTGTAGACTGTCTTGAGAGTCTGCAGAGGGCAGTGCTGACAGTTTTCTTTTCGTGGTTACACTTCTGCAAAGGACAAGTAGTCTGCATTTCTCGGCATGTGCATTCTCAGCATGTGCTGCTTTAATCTCCTAAAACTGGCGGCATTATTTACACTTGATAATTTTATTTATAGACTTGTTACTTCAGAATCTATATTAATGTTAATTTAAGGTTTGCCATCGCTGGTAGACAACCTCACTTGTTTTGCTGTAAATGAATCCTTTACATATCTAATCAGTATGAATAGTTAATTTCACTGCTAAACTGAAATGAATACTTTACATATCTACTTGTATGAATAGTTATCTACAAAAAATGGCTATAGACTTTTATTGCCTTGACTGGTCCTTATCTGTCTAGAGGTTCTCATCCAAATGTGTGTACTTTGGGCAAATCTTCCAAGTTTTGGCTTCCAAATTCTAAAACACTCAGCAGTATTCACAGTAATTGGCCCTTCTGTCCAACATTCTTCAATATGTGCATGTATGATACTAAGACCTATTTTTTACCTCTGGCAGTCGCTTTTTTGTAATTTTTCATGATCTAAAATTTTCATTATTTACAATAAAAGTTTAACCAGTGACCACTGCTCCATTCCCTTTATCAGCCTCTGTGTATAATTTTATTTTTCAAATCATGTAAGGCATACTTTTTTCTTAGTAAAGTTATAGAATACTGAACTCACCTTATTACTCTGAGTACTCATCATTTTCACGTATTAGAAATGCTTCTAGTTCAGGTCTTAAAGGATAGCAGTGGGATCATTGGATAATAGGTTCTTTTGTTAGTGGTGGATTATTGAAGGAGTGGCAAGTGATAGGTCGTCGTATATTTATTTCACTAGCTTTTTTATATTAGGTTAATTAATTTGTTTCAAAAAATGTTGTAGGTGGTTACTACTATTTCAGTTGGTGATGTGGTGGAATGTAAACTAGCTGCTGATAGAGGCTGAAAAAGGCTGAAAGGGGGGGGGGGATTTTTTTTTTTTTTTTGTTGTTTTTTTTTGTTTTTTAGAGATAGTAAGATAGTAAGTATTAAAATTGAAAACAGATTTTTTAGCTTTTTGATTTATGTTTTGTGTGAATGGACTGTTGTGTAGGGATCCTCAGCCCTAAAGTATAACGCTGTCTTTATATGGTGCCTGACTGTTTTGCAGTCTGCTAATTTTAAGTTCTTGAAGTGTACACTTTTTCTGATATTTGCTGTTGTGCACTCTGTTAAGCTTTGTTTAAGGGAGGGGTTTATCTTTCACACAGTAGTTTGTTCAATGCAAATGTTGGATTAGTCAGTCAATACTTCAGAGGATTTATATTCTCTTCAGAAATACTATAGAAAGCTTATGGTTTTGAATTACAAGGTTGACTGTGGTTGGTTGGTTAGTCACTAAAGAATCTGGGAAAAATAAAGATTGAGTTTACTGTGCTAAATTGGTCATTAGAACATCAGGTTTGGGTCATATTAAAGGAAGTGAGCATATTTATTCATTGGTGTATGATCAGAAGATCCTTTAAGGGCGGGGAGTGGTGGTTCAGTGGGAGGTAAAGATGAGCAATTTTGAAGGTTTGAGCTTACTCTGCAGGAGAAAAATCTGAACCTGTATCAACAGTATTTGTGCAGTAAGAGATGGGGAAGTTTACAGAAGAACCCCACCACCCTGGCTTATTACTGGTCTGTAGTTATGACATACTAAGCAGAATCAGAGGTTGATAGTATCTTGTGGTATATTGAATAAGACTGTCCTTTAATATGTGTCCATTTGTAGATGCAAGTGTTAAATTTGTAAAGGGAAATGTGGTTTGAGATGGGGATGATAGTTGGACCAGTACTGTTCACCTACTAGTACGAACAGTAGTGTTATGCAGCTTTATTTGATGTTTGTCATTGGTTTGTATTGAGTAGAAAATCCTTCCATTGTAGTTCTCACCAGTATGTTACAGTGGTGAAAAACAGTATGTTACAGTGGTGAAATAAGTAGCAGTGCTACCGGTCAGCAAGAGGTCTCTCCTGCTCTGTAGCAGTGCTACCAGTCAGCAAGAGGTCCCTCCTGCTCTGTAGCAGTGCTACTGGTCAGCAAGAGGTCCCTCTGTTGCCTTCTGTCTAAAGTCGGCATGTTCTCACTGTTTGTGTGGGTTTCTGTGGTGCTACAGTTTCCTCCTGTATTCCAAAGACCTGGATTGGAGACTGAATTGTCTGTGTGTATACGGTATAGAAGGCTTCCATTTTCCCCTTGCCTTGTAAAATCTGTGGATAGCAGTGGCTGTTCATGGGGTCACTCTAGGGCTGTGCTGCAACTTTAAGTATGTGCATCAGTTTGAATGTGTTCTTAACAATGTACCTTAGAATTTGAGAAGGTTGCTTTGAATAAGTATAACATTTATAATTGGCATTTTAAAACAATAACTGAACTGCTTGGAAACGAGGCTAAAGCACATCAGTTTTAATAACTTTGGTTATAGTACAAGGTTAGTGCTTTCACATACAAGTGTATGCTTCATCAGACCTAATCAATTAAATTCCAATGTAGATTTGGTAGTTGAAATGCATAGACCAATTCAGTGCCTACTTATTTTACCCATGGCATGAATGAAAGTATGTAGAATGTGTGGTTTTATGAGATGTGCATTACAATTGACTTAGAAACATTGCTTACGGCAACTACTATAGGGACATTTCCTCAAAACAAGCAGATTTCAGGCTGACTAGTGGCTTTCATGCTGTAGAAGTGGTGTCATTTGTGAGAAATCGTTCTCATAGTGTTTGTGACATGGCAGCAGCCTTGTGAAAAGTGAATTTTACAGCGATTCTTATGAAGCCTGTAGGAGAACGTTACATGATGTAAAGCATCACTATTGAGAATCATTTTTTGGCAGTAATCTCATATTACTGGTATCTTGCATTTCAGTAATTGTGTGTTGATTTTTTTTTCATGGGTAGAGACACCAAGTGTGTACTTGGCATATGATGGTTTGTTCTCCCAAGTATTGTCTGCATCCATACATGTGCTATTAACATTCCTGAGTCTCCATTCAGGACTGTGTCCATACTGTGCTATTAACATTCCTGAGTCTCCATTCAGATGCCACTGAGGAATGCAACAGTGGAAGGGCTGTGCAGTCATACACCTGCACTTTGCAGTTTCATTGACTATTGATCTGTGAGGATAAGCAGCCTAGTCTTACATTCTCATGGTAGTTTCTAGCTGTTATTTTGTATTCATATAACTCTGAGATGGCCTGAACAAGGATATGTTGGGATTTTGCACAACTCCTCTTGCCAGACAGAAGTGAATTTAGTTAGCCCATCCATTCATCCAAATGTTCTATAGAAGTGGTTTTACCCGATACAAACCTATGTCTGCAACATGTTTTGCAAAACTCTGAGCCCTTGAGAGTAGGTGTTTGATCTACACCCTCTTTAATCAAATATAATAGGGTCTGTTGAAACACTCTAAGCAGTGGTCACCACTCAGTAGCTTGTACGATACTGAGAAGAGGGATAAAGGTTTGAGTGTTTGCATATGATTTAGGCCTGTTTTTCCTTTGAGTGCTCACCTGTAACAAGTGATTGTACATACCTAAAAAGGAGTATTATACTATACCTAATCGGTAATTAGGTATAGTGGAACAATTGCATCCCTGGGTCTGGATGGAATACCTTTAGATATGCAATCAGATATAGAAAAAGCACTTAACAGGAGTGGAAGGGCAACTCATTGTTGACATATGTTTCCAGATCCCTAGCTATAGGATCAATTTGCAGGATCAATTTGCAATGTGATAGTAACAAGGAAAGTCATGCTTGCTAAAGGATTTGAGTATACAATGGACATTTAGTTTTAATGCATGGTTTTGACCCCAGGCTAATTGTTTGGAACAGGCTGAGTATTTTGGAGCCCTTTATGGAGTTTGATGGCACCCTTCACGTTGGCTTTCTTCTCCAAGAAGTAAATGTAAAATTGAGTGACCCAAGGACTAAACCCTGGGGCATACTGCTAGTGACTGGTCTTCTGGAATAGCTGGTCATCATAACTTGATTTACCACCCATTTCTTGGTCACTGGGGCAAGTGTAGCTAAAACTGTACACTACGTAATTACAAGGTGGTCATAGGGAGAGGATGGCAAAACGTGCAAGTATAGCATTTGGAATTAGTGTGACACTGCCAAATACTTTCTGATGACCAGGGTAGTTGAACCTGGCTCTCCTCTTCCTTATTCTGTTTTTTGTGCATGGACATGATTACTTCTCCATTATGTACATGGGACACTGTACCCTGTGACTTGGTAAGTACCCTGCATTCCAATACTACCTTTCCATAGTTCTGCCACATATTAGCATGGTGTTAATACAATCTTCTGCCCTTTTTGTTAGGCTGATCAAGGTGACCCTTTTTAGCAACAACCGGAAATACTCGCATGTAACCAAATTATACCCTGGGAAAGTATTGACATTGCAAAAGATTAAAATATCCACAACATGATTATTGAAAACAATATTTAATGAGTGCTTCATTTTGCTACTAATGAGTGAACAGTTTCTACTTTGTAGTGGGTGGGTGGACATTACACCATTTTATACTTTTGTATTCAGCAGGAGACTGGTTCTGCTACCTTCTGGCCCAAGTGAAGCTGAAAGCTTAAATGTGTGTTAAGAAGCCTCAGTTAATTTTTTTTTTTTTTTATGCAGGAGTTGCTGCTGGAATACAGTAGGCAGTACATATTCTAGCTTATTTACAAGTTCTTACAATGGCTTGTCTTGCCACTGAAAAGAGCAGCCTTAGCTGAGAATGCTTTCTATTTCTGTGTTCATAAATGACAAGAGTGGGGTCTAACAGAGACCTAGGTATTGGTAGTGAGCGACTACAAACTAGTAGGTCTCTTATGAAAATGTTAACCAGATTTCCCAAGGTTGACTTGAATTCTACAAACTTAAAGCTAACTCCATAGCAGGAATTACCAGCAAATTTTAAGCATCTGTGTGTTGCCTGAAGTCTGTCTTCTCTAAGCACAAGAACAGCAGAAAACCCTACCATGGGTACTACCAGTTGGTTTATGCACGTGAAGGAGCAATATGTTTGCGCACTAGCTGGTGCTACTCAGGGTTGCTGCCTGCCCCCTATATTTCTTGTATTATAATATTTCGCTGTGCTTTGTACACCTGTGACACATTGTCACATACACAATAAGAAAAGGGAAGAAATTATTGAAAGAAAGCTACAAGAGAAGCTTCCTCAAATGGCAAAGTACAAGGAAGCAATGCCCAAAAGGGTGTCAGTTTATCTCCAATGTGCTGTGGGGCTCGACATTGCTGGTGGAGGGGCCTCCGCCACAGGAAGAATGTTTTCACTGCAACTCCCAAACTCATTTATATTTTAAAATCTGGCAAATGTCTTGCATTTAGTTAATATAGTCAAACTCTGTACATGATCAGATTTTCTCCTGCATGAGCACTGTGGACATGGCAGAACCATTGCTTCGGTTTATAGGTCAGTGTTTATGCTGTCTAAATTTCCATTAACTGTTCAAACCACATGCAAAAGCAGGTACTTTGTCTCACTTTCGACTTTGCTTTTGTTAATTTCAGTTTGTTAGTTCTGATGTATAGCTTCCGACAGTTAAATGTATATTGCTTTTTGCATGAAGATGGTTTGCTGAAAAAAATAACTTGTGATGGGGCCGTCTTGTGGTTTATTTCCCCTCCCACTGCAATTTAGCTTCTGTACCATTAGAAGAAAACCAGATATCCCTGGTGGTTAATATTTTCCTGTGAAACATTTGGCTGCCAGTGGATTGACTTGTTATATTTTGCCACTTCCTAAGCCAAACTATACTTGTAATAATAAATGCACTGCACTACACAAACCATTCTGACATTACAGTGCTATCTGTAATAGTAAAGGAAGCTGTTTTATGCACCCATGATCATGTCATTCTGAATCCCTTTTCTACAGTCCATGCCATGGTTGGGGTTACAGTGGTTGCAAGATGCAATGGGTAGATTAGAACTTCAGATTTGTAGCCACATCTGTGTTTTTTTTTCCTGCTTCCCAAACATTCATGTGAAAGCACTTCAACATACAAGAGATATATAAGGGTCTGTCCTTAAATCCATACTATATCACCAATGGAAGTCACTGACATGGTATACTTGATAAATGCATAAACTACATCTGAATTATCTCAACTTGTGGCAGCAGCCACTGAATTATCTCAACCTGTGGCAGTAGTACCAGTGGCTGCAAAGGAACCCTTACTGTGGCTTCTGTCCAGAACCCCAATCCTGCTGAAGTACAAAGGTGGGAACAGTGCTGGGTTGCTTTTCACTGCACTGTGGTATAACTATTTTATTGATCAGTGTTGCTTGTTGATAATGCCAATTGAAGTCCTAAATGGAGTCTCTGAAATGGGTACTTTGAGTCTTGCAGGGGAAGGATAATGCTAGTCGCTGTCTCCAGAACAGGCACTCCCATGCTTGCTGTAGAAATTGCATGCAGGTTACATGTGGACTTGCTGAACTGTCCTGACTGTACCTGATTACTTGCAGTACTTCAACAGCTTCAGCAGTTTAATGGATTGCCAGTTTCTTCTCTACACTCGGGCAATAAATGTCCCTCATCCTGTACCTGCAGAAAGCAAGCCACTGTCTTCCTGATGACAGCCACGAACTCTGACTTGGGGTGCTGATTTTTCTTCCCAACCACTTCACATAGCATTTCTTTCCTTTGACTGCTTTTCTCTACTGATTTTATTTTATTTTTTGGGGGGAGGGGGCATGCCTTCTAGCCTTCCCTGAACACTTCAGGAGGATTTCTATCAATAACTTTTACAATGTCTAGATTGCTGGTTCCATCTGAGTGGCACTAACCATAAAAATTAGAAAATGTTTATTAAACATGAAAATTAACATTAATGAATGCAGCATTGTTTCTGATATTAAACATTTAATGGCGTCAATATTTCTGGCAGTGGAGGTTGACCAATTTTTTAGTATGTGTGTATACCACTGATCCCTCCTTGATTTCTTGGGTAACTTGTCATGACCTACCAGATCCCCCCACAACTCAGGGTCACTGCTTGCCTGGATGGCTGACATACTTTTATTGTAGCATGTGACAAAATTGGGACACCATTGCTGTTTAATCAAGTAGTCCAACTTGGGCACAAGACCTTTCTTTTTTTTTTTTTAGCGGAGGCCTGGGGAGAAGTTCTGCACACACTAATGGTTGCAATAAGAAAGAGGAGCAGAAGTCTAAAAAATACAACTTTCAGCTAATGATTAAAAGACAAAGGGCTCCATTCCTAAATGCTTGCTTACACTGAAAGCAGATCTTTTTGAATTTGGCCCCCCAGTGTAAGTCTGTTTATAGATGGGCCTTGCACCGAACTAAGTCACTTACTCTGAGCAACTTTTTTTTTTTAATCTGGCATAAACAGTGCATGCTGCAGTAGTGAGTAAGTAGTCTTGACTATTAAAGCAAAATGCACAAGAAATTAAGTGGAGCTACTGCAATACAGAGATGCCTTTACATTGCTACTGACCTTGCTAAAGGCCTTAACCAGCAATGAGAGTAAGATGTCTGTTGGCAATCAAAACCAATGAACTTACAGTAGTTACTTTTGTCACTGGTTCCATACAGTACTTGTTGACAAAAGCTTTACTGTTCTTACCCCTCTCACCCATGCATGCAATGTCAGTTCTCCTACACATGTACTGAATACTGTGGAGAACTCTTGCATTCCAATGCAATGTTTTACCTGACATAGAAGCCCCAGTTTCTACGCAGAGGTGCAACATGACCGAAAAACTCCACCCATAAAGAGAACCAGAAGTAGCACTCAGTCCTTCCCTAAACACCTCTCATCTGCCAGTCAAGCACCAGTCACCAGGCTTTGATTGGGGGGGTGTTGATCATGTCTCATTTATTTTTTCAGTTCTTGGCAGTTGCCACCAAAATGTTTTCTAGTCTGGACATTAAGCATATCAGCTAAATCAAATTAAAAAGTAATGATTGTATAAGCCAGGACTGGCCTTACTAATTGTAGGGTGCAATTTGGACCATTATGATGGGCCTTGCCATGTGCCATCCCAACTCTTCTGAACCTAATCTTATTTCATACTGGATAAGCAGGAGAACTTTGTGCATTAAAACAAAATGATGCCTTTAACTTGCACCTCTACCCCCGTATGTTTTTGACTATATATCTTGGTAAGTTAAGTACTATATGCACATCATCTTGAGGTGCTATAGAAAACAGCAGACCATACTACTGTGAAGTAACACCATTTGAAACATGGTAGAATATTCTGGCTCATCAGTGTTTGTTTTATGCCACCAATTTCCTTTAATGCTAGGAAGTGCAAAGGATACAATTCAGTCTGTAAGATTCAGGGTTGTGGCGAGATTAGGGATGCTGAAAAACTGCCGAGTTTATATAGTCTGATTTTTATCCCATGACCTTCCAATCTTCTCCTGTACCTGCTTTAAACTGTTAGTCCCCTGTCCAGTCATCTTGTTAGTCCGAGAGCTGCTTTCAAAAAAAAAAAAAAAAAACTCCTGAACTTATTTAAGATGCTGAATAACAGCAGTCCTCTTCAGCCTTTTATTGATGCACTACTTGATTATTTGTAAGTGATCTGCTTGTAGAACTTTTCCATCCATATCCAAGGCCACAAGGGCAACAGTGAAGATTACATGCTGGCATGATTGAGTGAGTAGTCTGCAAGAATGATACTTTAGCAGGTGTCAGAGTGCCTTAAAACAGACTTCCATGGATATACAGCGAGTATGCAAAAATACACAATTTGCTCAGCTTTCTATAATGTATACCCCAAAAAGTTTCTGCTCAACCCCCCATTTAGCATACAATTCTGGAGCTGTGGTACACCTACATTTTATTTGAGTTGGATTAAAAAAATGCTCCAAAACTAACTACTCACCATTCAAGACACCTACCTCATGTTTCACTTCACTCGAATTACTTTCCTCCTACCTGTGACTGCTGCATGTGTTTGATACTATTAACTGGTGACCTATATTTGCACATGTTTTTATACTGGCTAAAAATTAGTATTCCATTTTTTTTAATTATTAGCAACCAATCGTATGCCCCATGTTGGCAAAAAAGCAAATAAAAACACTACCTCTGTCAGCTTGCAAATTATGCCAGGTTGTATCTTCTGCTACAATAACTGGCTTGATACATAAAACAAGATTGCTAATCGGACCTCAGTTTTTGGCTGAAAACTCAACTGTCTTCTATGGCAACATAAGGTGCTAACATTTGACTATGCAAATGGTGTTACGTTGTTATACATTGCAACAATAGCTATTCTACTATTATAACAGGAAGTGTAGTCTGTTCCACCAACAGGATTTGTAGCTTAATTCAGGAGAAACATTGAAAGTAGGATAATTCCTTGCACTTTGCTATGGTGTCTAACAGGCTGCATAAGTCTTAATGACCTTATTGTAGCCTAGTGTGGGGTCCTTTTGGGCCAAATAGGTTCAAGTGGCCTACGGCT
Organism: Protopterus annectens; assembly: GCF_019279795.1. Taxonomy (NCBI): domain Eukaryota; kingdom Metazoa; phylum Chordata; order Ceratodontiformes; family Protopteridae; genus Protopterus; species Protopterus annectens. Next base: position 277,495,298 of record NC_056731.1, read on the forward strand.
GACCCTGGTATTTGTATTACTGTTTGTAGTTGCCACCAAAATGGTTACTCTTGTGGATATTTTTGAGTTTGTATTACCTGGGAAACTGGCATGTTTATGAAATAGTGCTACTGATGTTGATCTGGACTCCTTCACATGCCAGAAATCATGAGGTATGGTTTAGAACCTAGTTATAAGCTAGACTGACTAATAGAATATAACAGTTTGACAGAGTCCCTTAAATAGCTGTAATGAAAACTTCTGACCAGAATTCCACCTAGTTAAGTTTTATAGCTGTGCACATCTTGCCAATTAGTTAAAATAGGCAGAGAAACTATTTTACAGTAAAATGAAATTACCACATACACTGCTAAATGTAAAATTCAAACTACAAACCCTACAGATGCCCAAAGCAGTTGGAGGTGTGCATGGAACAGATATTACCACATGGCTGGAGAGGGTGCTGTACAACCCTTTGATTTCAACGTGCTCAAAGATGGGCTTAGATTGTCTTGTAGCTCAGGTAGGCTGTTGCTTACCTTATTTCCAGTATGAGCTCATATTCATGTTTATGTGAGGTAAATGCAGCAGCTGTGATGTGGGAGTGTAGATCAGGGCAATAGTCAGGAAAGGGTGGGCAGGTTTAGGGAGCAGAGAAGGGAGTTTGAGTTAGGGAAGTGAGAAGGCTAGGGTTGGAGCTTATACAGTTTTGTTGGGAGGGTCAAGTAAGTATGGGAAATTGTAGAAGTTGAAGCACTTGCTTATTCAAGGCAGTGGTAGCACACGAGTGTGTCATGGGCAAATAACATTTGAATACCTATAGAACCACCACCTTGTTACTGTAAGGCACAACACTGCTGCGCATGCAGTAATATCTCTACCACCTTGTGCCTTATTGCATATGTAAATATTCAAATAGCAGCCAATGATGTCTGTGGGGATAAATTTGGTCAGCATAGCAGATGGAATGCCAAAGTATGGAAATGTATCATTAAGCCTATCCTCAGTGGATAGTGATACCTCACACCAACAAATAGCATTCCTTGTTGGTCTCAAGTGACAGCATATTTTGTACATAGTCTGTTTTGAGTTTATAATAACTGCAACATAGCTTATGCATGATAATCATGAAGAAATTTTCTTCGTACAATTGATTGATCATGACTGGGTATGTCCTCTGAGCAAATACAATGAGCTATATTTGCAGTAATTTACAGCTCTGGTCTTTGTAGATTTAACATATAATTGTGAAATACCAGGACAAATGGTGGCTAGCACATATTGCTCATAGATGACTTGACCCAATCAATCTGTATTTAAAAAGCAGTGTTGATTGGCTGGAACTTGACATTGTGGGCTGCAGGCATGAAGGAACCCTTTACCGAGCAAGAGAGAATAGTAAATGGTGGCACGAGGGAAATATAAAAAATAGCATAAAAATGAGTTTGTATAACAAGACTTTCAAAATGTGTACATAATTGCACTGTGATGCCAGGGCACAACAACTTGCTCTTAAGTGTAATAAACTCACTCCAAGAAATCAGTCAGTAAAGGATCATTTGGTGTAATGTGACAGTCAATGTTAAGACTAAATCAAAATATTTTGCTTTGCATTTTAATCAAATGAGAGCAAAACAGCAACCTTGCATTTTACAGGTGAGTTTTACTATAATGTTGTTTTGACCTGCTGGTTAAGATGTTAAAATGGATACTATTTTTTCACCAAAGCCCATTCATAAAACCCCAGATTTTGTTTACCTAGCAACCCTACTTTGTCGATCCTTAAAGCAGTTGCAGCCATAACTAACTTTTCCCTTAACTTGAACTCTGAATGTAACTGTATCACGAATTACAGCCCTAACACTAATTACAGTCCTGTTCTCATAACATTAACAGCAACTCTAGCCCCAAGACCCAATTTAAGCTACTAGTGTCTCAAAATACTAAACATTAAAAATTTTCATTTTACATTTTCAATTATCTTTCGAAATGAATATTCCCAGGATTCAAAAAAATCTGTGTAGGCTCAATGAAGAGCCTATATGGAATGTACCCGTGTACACTGCCATGGTTCTTTCTCAGCAGCGTGCCATACATCTATGGCATGCTGCCGAGGGAGAACATAGTAACATGGATTTTGAATCCATGCAAGCAGCACTGTAGAGGTTGTGCTGTACTTGTGGACTACCCAGAAAATTTTTGGACATCTGGTGAGCACGCCACAATACCTTTCAGCCTGTTAACCTGGACTGAAAGGTGAAATAGCATTACATGAAATTACAATTTAATTTTTTTTGATTGTGCTTGTGTGGTGCAGCTATACTTAGCATTGCTCACATATATACAGTGCACATCTGCTAGACATCTAAAATTAGAAACTATGTATTTATTTGTAATGAATGTCTTTCTTCATGTGCTTGTTTGCGCGGTGCAGCACATTGCATAGCATAACTATGCTTACATATACAGCAGACAATATGCTAGACATTTAAAAATAGAATTGTTGCTGTTCTGCTATGCAATGCACAAACCCACACAGTGAAGCTACATTTGGAGGCAGCTTTGTAGTATATCTGAAGATATGAGTTCCCTTTACTATCCCAGTGGCTAGATAGACTGAGTCATAACCTAAATTGTAGTAGGTCCTGGGTTCAAGTCCTGAGCAGTCCTTTTTACATTTATTGCTGTGAAAATGTCATGTGATGGAAATGTCAGTTTAGTTTAAAAAGTCACATTTAGAAAAGCTGTGCTCTGCTAAGCAGAGCTTAAACATTAACTGTCTGTTCCTGTTTGCGTGTTGCTAAGCTTCGCATACACATGATTTGTGCTGCTTTGCACAATGCTAAGTGGGCATACCTCCCAACCACCCTGAATTACTCTGTTTTACTGAGTTTTGGGGTCCAAATAATGGAGTGCCATGATTCTTGTGGCAACCCTCAACCTCCCGGCATTTTATTTAATTGTTTTTTGAGCTGACATCACGTGCGTGAGGACTTCAGCTCCATGAAATGGCTTGCCAGCCTGTCGTAATTGAGCTAGCTGTCTAGCTCATGCGTGCATTACTTCCAGCCACAAGAGAATGATGGTTCCAGGCAGGAATGGAACATTATGCTGTGCTGCCTGCAAGGAGTATTTGCTGGAGGGAATATTATGCAGCAGCTGAGGTACATTATGCTGTTTATGAGAAGGGGACATTATGGTTATACTGTCACTGTTGTAAGTTTTATGGTTAATTATGCTGCTAACTGGAGTCCAGATAATCACTGAAAACAGAAAATCAAAGTTCATTATTGTTGGTTGTACACGTTTCTCTACAGACCACACTCCCAAATTCTAGTGTGTTCAACATTTTCTTTTTTCTGTAGTCTGTGACTATCTACAATGAAAAGGCTTAGAATTTCTGCCACAGCCTCTTAAATGTAAAGCCTCAAACAGATGCTAATAAAATGCTGAATATTAAAATGTTGAGCTTTAGCAATTAATGTATTAACACCTAGAAATGATGTGTTATCTATTATTGCCCCACTGTCTGCACATAATTCACTGTTAAAGGCTGCAGAAAATAAAATTCTAATATTTATGCAGCTTGACAATAATAGAATCATTTTTAAAACCATTCAAAATGCAAATAGGTTACCTGTTAGCATATGGGCTATGCTGATTTTCAGAGTACTCTAGGAATCACTTCTCCAACCTCTAGCAAATAAGCTTATGATCAGAGGCATAGGGTGGGATGAAAGGTCAGTTGCTCCATGTGTAAGATGTTAGTGAATGTGATTGGTATAGTAGAGTGCTGGTACATAAAAATGAATGCTAATACTGCATTTTTTTTAGCTTCTCATAAATTTGAAGGGAATGCCAGATTGGAGAATTGCACAGAATGTCAAAAAAGCTGGGTATGTCTCTGATTATGATATGCTTCAAACTTATTGAAGTCCAGACACCAGTAAAATTCTTTAATAAATTAGCCTGTGCATCTTATAGTAATTGGCCAAATGTTATAACTTCAATTAACTAACTACATTCATTTAAGGAAAACTATAATCACCCCTTATGGAAGATTTCAAATGTAATTATTTCAGGGATGTAGGATAACAATACTCTGGATATCCATAGAAGTAAACTCTTTTTGGGATGTTTACATACATGTGAGAGTATAGAGATCAATGTACATGCATTATCCCACAACATTGTCAACCATTTCTATGTTTGTATGAGAAGGAGAAGGTTATGCTGTGTGTGTGAAGTAGACTCATGATAGAACTGCCCAATTCAGAACATTTCATTATTGGTTCATGCATTTTGTTTCATTGCCTACTGGAAAAATGTTCAAACAAATTTAAAATGAGCTCTTAAGTCTTAACAAGTGTGCTGTATTATACAAATAATATTTAATAGTCGGGAAGGTTTATCAAAGAAATTCTTGTTTTGTGCAAGTGGCCTATGATTTGAAAACAGCCCAAATGTAATCTTTATCCACCACTGGCCAGATGCATTTTCTTTGGATGTAGTGTGGATTTCAATGAATGAGTTTCAAGGGCAGAGAGGTTTTAATGATTTTCATTGTGAGACAGTATTGCTTTATTTAGCAAGTGTCTATTAGTGTTTGTGCTATAAAATGTAAAAATAAAATCCAAATAATCATTGTAGAAGTAAAGCAGTATGCATATTAGTGTTTTTGGTAAATGGGGTGAAATAGCCAGGTAATGGGACATTGGAATGGCTGCAGGTGGGACTCTGGTGCCATGTTTTGGTTGTCTGTTCAGCTTGTGTTTAAAAGTTGGTATCCCACAATTCCATTGGAGTGGGTGGGGTTGTGTAATTATGTATGCAAATTTTGTTTATCATAGAGATTTGTACCTATTTTTCATGGGCTTTGTCCAGATTTTTGATATTTCCAGGTTGAGAGGTATGCAAGTGGTTTTTTGAAAGTTACAGCATGAAGTTTAAGGGCAGGAATGCAGCCTATTTAAAGGCCAGTAGGGAGGGATATCACATAATTTGTTGGAATTCTAACTTGGCTGTGGATATGCCTGGTGATGCAGGAGAAAGAGTGAGCTTTCATGTGCAGAAGTGGGGAGTGCAGGAGTCCAGAGTGTTTGTTGGACTTCTGGTTCAGAATTAACCCCAGTTGCTGCAGGGCGATTACTAGGGCTCAAGACTGCAAGTCTGAAACCTGATATTAGTTGGCCAGGCAACTTACCAGTGATACTGGTATTCCCCACACTGCTGAGGAGTGCCGTTACCACTATGACACCTGAAGTGTAGAAAGAGGGCAACCTTGGATACCTGGCTCAAGAGGCTAGGGCTGGGCGAACCCCACATATATTAAGTAGGTTTGCCAGTAATTTAGAAACATACAAGCTGAATCTTTGCAAAACTGTTATGTATAATGGTTTGCTTCTCTTCCCACAGCTGCAGAAGAGAGGGCTCACAATTTCCAGTCCCATGCAGGGTGCCTGGCCAGGATGAGGCAATCATTTGGTAAGTAGGAAAACATCAAAGTAGTAACTTAATGCATAATGTAATTATACAATAAATTTAATTAGAGTTTGCAGTTTTAACAGTCAGGTATGACATACCTGAGACATCTTGCATCTTTATTAATGTGTCACTGCCTACCTGAAATGTAAAGCAAGTAAGCATGCAGTAATGTATAGTATAGATTCCAAACATCAGTTAATGTTGGGGTCTACCCAGATTGAGTCACTGTTCTGGTCTGCTCATTGTCTGAAATGTGCTTTAGGTTGCACTCAATAAATAAACAGGGTATATGAGTTACTTAAGAGGCCCTACACAGCTATCCATTGACTACATGCCAGAGATGAAGCAACATTAATGAATGCGTTTTAAAGGGTGATGGTGCTTTGATAAGTAATGTTTTCAAATAGTATTCACTACATGTGTGTTCTAATCTGACACCAGTCAAGTGTGGTATGTAACTAAATAAAGAATGCAGAAAAAAATGTCAGAAATATAGTGCAATACCCAGAGTAAAGTTCAAGCCTGTGTTCTGCTCATGTTATCTAAAATAATGCTGTATATTCCACTCGGTCAACGAACATGGTATAATGGTAAGTTAAATGAAGTCCTGGACAGCTATCCATGTGTCTAAATGACAGATTTTGAGAAACATCAATAAAGTTTAAAATGAGATTGTGCTTTGATAAGTACTCTTTTCAAATAAGTGTTCATTATCCTTGTATTCACTGCATGTGTTCTAATCTGACAGCAATCAACTGTTACATATTAACTAATAAATGCAGCAACAAATTTCAGAAATGTAGTGCAATACCCAGATTGTGTCAAGCTACAGTTCTGATAATTTTCCTCAATATGCTGCAGATAGCACTTCAGTAAATGAATGAGGTATACGGTTGGGTTAGCAGATGTCCTACACAGCCATACATGTGTGTAACTGCCAAATTTCATGTAACATTAAGCATTACAGTGTAAAAGGAGATGCATTCAGAACTAATGTTTTCAAATAAAGTGCTCATTATTCATGTGGTCACTGCATTTGGTTTCCAATCTGTTAACACACACAGCTATGCATATGTGTAAATGTACGATTTCACACAAAACCTTGCAATAAAAGTCTTAAAGGAGATGGTGTTTTGAGAATTCATTATATTCAAATAAAGTGCGCATTATTCCTGTAATCACTGCTTGTGGGTTCTAATCCCATGGCAACTGTCTAGTGAAATTAGTGTACATGAACATGTGTCTCAACTGGTTTTTGCAGAATGTAATCACTACTGCCCTTGATTAGCAGATGCATGATATTACTTGGAATGCAATTTATTGGGAAATCAGTTATCAGAACACCTTGCTATTAATGTATGAGCACACTATGTAAAAATGTTCCCTGTATTTGTGCCTTTGTACCACCATTTGGTAGGGCATGGCCCATAATGTCCCATGCTAAGAGGTTGAAAGTTATGTATGTGCAACATCATCTGTACAATATTTGCAGTCACTGTACTTACAACTGAAATTTTAGATATTGAACAAGTATGTAGTAGTAATCTGTGTAGTAATATTACCTGCAAAATTACTAATTTTTTTCTCACCCCTCCTCTTCATCTCTTTAATTATATTTATTATGATTTGGTATTAATATATTTGTAACTACCTCATGTTGGACTTGCTTTGCTGTTAATATACTTTCATTTACATTATTGTGTTCCTCATTATTCCTTTTATATTTTTTCAATTAATCATTATCTTCTATTATGTTAATATTAACATTTGTTTGGTTATGTTTATTTTTACCTTATGTTTATATTTCATTTACTACACCGAGACAAGGTAGGCTGGTTCCAGGTGATCCACCTATGGCTCCCATGGCCGTGGCACTGGGGCCCAGCACGTATGAGTCACAGCCTTGTGAGTGGAAGTGGAAGGGGTGATTGTCATCCATGAGAAACTGCCAGGTATGGTGTGTGAGCTGCTGCTCCAAATTCTCAGTGCACACCTATGCCAGATGGAGAGCATGCTGTCCATCCTGGTGGGGCAGCCTTACTCTACATGCCAGTGTCAACCACTGCCTCCACAGGAGCAGTGAAGGTACAGTGCTGACAGTTCCATGGGTGAGAACTTCAGTCACTGCTATCGTGCCAGACATCCATGGGTCTGGGATTCCACAACACCCTCCCCAACCAAGGTGTTTGTCACACACCAACCCTGTCTGCTGTCTTGTCTGTCTGCAAAAGCTTCCTCACCTCCTCAACTTACCACCTCCACATGTACCCATGTCCCTTCCTCAACATTCCACTCTCACCTTAAAAAAAAATGGGCACTTGTCCCAAAACAAATCATCCCATTCATAGCTCTCCATTTTGCACGTGTCCACTGGACATACTTAATTTGGTCCAATTGGCTTGACAACACATTTATGTTATCCTCACCCCTCTCTTTGGTGGTGACTGTCCAAATTCCACTAAAACATATGTTAAAGTGCAGAGTTGTTGCTGTACAAGAAATGGATAGAAATTATTTCCTACACCCTTCCTGCACATACCTACATGCCTTTCAATGTTTTCACCCTGCTTGCACCCCATTTCAACACTTGTATCTCCCTATTTTTCATTTCTTTAAAGATTTTTGTGCAATGCTGAGAGATGCGCACCATCGCTAAGCTCAGCTAAATGGCACTATATTGATATATCTGTGTGAAATAATAATCTTATTCAAAATGCACACCTGTGCCCTATTTTGAACCCACAACCATCCCACCTGCAGACCAATGCATCAACCTGCCAAGCCACACAGCTGTTGGTTAACACAGGTGGTTTAAGTAAAACATACCATTTGCCAAGTTACTGTCATTAAGCGTGTTTAAGCAGGGCTGAGCTTTGCGCTGTCACTCAAATTTGCTTAGAGTAATGGAAAAAAATGGGAGTGTAACTTGGGAGTCTGGTACAAGAATACATTACTAGAAAGCCAGACACAGAATAATGGCTGTAAGTGTGGTCTCTAACAGCAGGTAAATGTGCACTTCTGTATACATTTAAAATACACCTGCTAAAACATAATGGCAAAATAGGTGTTTAACTGGGATTCTGGTGGAGAAATACATCCCTATAAAGCCATTCACATAATAGAGATAATGGATGTAAATGAGGTATGTAAGTGTGCGATTATATTTGAAAAATAAACTAATTATAAAAGTGACTCAGTAGCTCTTTTACTAGTTACTGTAGCTAGTTACATGCTTTAAAATATTATTTTTGGTGGATATGGTCCTGTGTTCAAATCCAGTCATGTATTTAAAATACATGCATGTGTAAATCACCATTCTGATAATACATGTATGTGTAAATCACCAGTGTGAATTTTGGAATGAATGACTGTTTCTTCAACTATTTATCCTCCAAATGCATTTCAGATGGAATGTCTGCTGACCAATGATGGAAGTCAAAGGCCTGCAGATAGGAACATGTTTATATCATGTTATCGAAAGATGAAACTAGCAAATGCTATTTCATCGGCCCCAAAACATCTAAACATGAAAATATCGAACATTCAGAACCGTGAATTGCTTCCCATGGAAAACATTTTCTGCTCCGAAACACACACAACACAAGCACATCAAACAGCAATCACACATATACACTTAAATTCCTACATCTAATGCTACACTAAACTAAACCTACACTATCTACCCAATTACCTTAACCCTAAGGTCTATCGCTATCGCACACATGCCTAACCTGCGCCCTAACTCGTTTAACCTGCCGCTAACCCTAACATACAATCGCACACTTGTCTGAACCCAACCCATAACTTTCTACCACAGCGCTAAGAATAGCAAAGCCACAGAAACGGCCAACCAAATTCTTTCCAGAGGAAAGAATTTGCTGTTCTGCAGCTTTGCTATTCTTAGCATTCTCTGAATAGTATTCGATATCAGAACATTTGAAGTTTTAATACTTCGATGTTCTGATATAGACCCATAGGAACACAGTTGACATATTCTTATTGCAACACTAGAAAGTGCATAGTGTGTCAGGTCATGCATTTCTCTGCATTGACAGAGGATTTTAAGTTATGTAATACAAAGGAGGCCCAGTAATATCAGACTGCAGCACACAGTCATTTGCTACTGATATTACAGATAAGGACAGCTGCACAACTAACATACCACATATGGAGGTCATGCTAGTGACAAGGATTGCCAGCACATGTTCCAGAAGACTACCATAACATAACACATGGCTCAGCAGTTGTCCAAATGGTTGACATAATGGTAAATGTATCACCTACCTTGTTCAAGGACACAACAACCATGTTGCCTTTTACTCTATTAATGATACCTTTGGCTAACATGCTTATTTTAAACACATACCTCAATATCTTGTGTGATGGGATCCCCCAATCAGGCTCTGGCTGTACATCAGAGTTGCCACTGGTCACACCGTTACAAGTGTTGTCCTTCACATCCTCTAGCCTCTTATCACTATGCTTATTGCCTGCAGCACCCGCATGTGTATGTAATTAGTATCTACTACAAACATCATCTCTGTGCTGATGTAGTATCTCTACCCCATCATATGAGAAAGGGGATGGATTCTACATTGAGGCCTTGTATCTCCAATAGTGGCATGGGATTGCCTGAATACACTGCAAGTCACCTGTGCATGCTTCAATTAGCATTACTCAACCACAGATTGGTTCAGAGGCAATCACCTGCTAATGAGAACCATCTTAATATGGCAAACTCCTAGCTAGAGAAACCATTGTGTATGATAGTTACTTTCTATGGAGATCACATTGTCACAACACATATATCTCTGTCTTTCAAAAGAGGAATAATATATTCCATCAGGTATGTAACCATTTTGTTTTCAACATGATGCATATGATTTATTGTAATTAGGGAAAATGGGGATTGCATTAGTAAGCCTTTCTTAGAACTGTACAGGTGACATGCCATTGATCTGCAGCTGTGTAACACCTACAGAGGATGTAGACTATAGCAAGGATTTAATGCTGTTAACTAGGGACACAGGTGATCTAGATACTGCTTTTGTTGGCAGGTGTAATGCAACACAGCTAATCTTTGGCATTGTACTATATACATACGTTATGGGGGGGCTTTCCTGCTATGGGCCACACTACAAGTGGACTCCTATGTTGGGTGTCTGATCATATGTGAGTATCTGCCATGTCATTATTGCTACTATCCTAGGTTCCACACCCTTTGTATGTTTGGTACATGTGGGGAATGCTGATAGCCTTTCTTAATGGTTGTATCTGTACATACGGTACAGCCATGTATGTGATCCGGACATGTGTTCTCATTATTTTGTATTTCAGGTGATAACATGCACCCCAGACATCACCCACCTTTCACTGAAGTGGAAAACTACCTCATAATTGAAGCATTAAGACAACACTACCAAGGCCTGATGTCTACAGGGAGGGCAAATAGGTAAGAGCGACAAGCCTTGTGGGATGAAATAGTCCATAACATAAATGCTGTGGCCATTAGAATTGCACATATAAGCAGGTGTGACACCATGTCACAGACACAATCCAATCAGCATGCAGACAGGCAGCAGACATGGCCAGGGATCATCAGGTCATTGGTGGTGGGCCTGCAGCAGAACAAACTATGTCAGCCACTGAGAAAATTCCTGGTGAAACTTGCAACACAGGACAACTCTTAGGCTACCATCACACCATATGTCATGGATATGGATAAATGGCCCATCTCAATACCGGAAGATTGCCAAATTCCAGTAATAACGGCCACACAGGTACAAAACGCACTCTCTAAAGCCAAGAATACAGCATCCATGGGACCAGATGACATCCCAGGCTGTGTACTACATGAACTACAATATGAACTGGCACCTCACCTAAGTGTCATGTTTAATCATAGCCTCACCTCAGGTTTCGTGCCCACTGAGTGGCGCAGAGCTACAGTTATCCCAATCCACAGGGGGGATCACCTTTGATCCCGAGAAACCGTCGTCCATCAGTCTGACAAGCCTTATCTGCAAGGCCATGGAGCGTATTATCATGGAACTTATAAACAAAGACATTGGCAACCTTCAAACACTGGACCCCACCCAGTTTGGGTTTGTGAAGGGCCGATCTTGTCTCCTGAACCTGATTGACTTCTTTGAATCAGTCTCCAGAGCCATGGACAAGGGTAAGGTGGTCCACACAGCCTATCTAGACCTTGCCAAGGCCTTTGATACCATCCCCACTCTGGAATCATAGATAAACTTACTAAGTTGGGCATTAATCCCTATGTCACCCAATGGGTTGCTAAATGGCTTACTGATAGAACCCACACTGTAAAAGTAGCCGACTCCAAATCCAGCTCCAGACAAGTGACAAGTGGAGTACCTCAGGGTTCAGTCCTGGGGCGCTCTTGTTTGGCATCTACTTCTCTGAAGTACAGGTCAACACTAAGGGACTCTGGCTAACAAAGTTTGCAGATGACTGCAAACTGGGAGCCATTATTGAATCCCAAATGATGTGGATACTCTACAAAGGGCCTTACAGAAACAGATGCTTGGTGCCAGAGCCATGGGCTCAAGCTCAATGCCAAGAAATGTATTGTTATCCCCTTTGGGAAAAAACATGTATCCATGAATTACCATATAGGTGGCAGTACACTAAACACAGAAAGTGTGATAAGAGACCTAGGGACACAGGTGGACAGTGGTCTCACCACAACAGTCAGGAAATCCTTCTATGTGGCACACCTCATCATGAAGGGCTTTTCATCCAGAAAAAAGGAGGTCATTGTCCCACTGTACTCATCCCTCATTAGACCCATTATAGAATACCCCATTTGGTATGTACCTCTCAAGACATCTGCAACAACTGGAAAGGCCGCAGAAATACCTCACTAAAAGAATCACAGGCCTAAAGCAGATGCCCTCGCTGACCCGCCTTAAAACTCAGCTATACTCTGTTGCATATCGTCTACTCAGAGGCGATCTCTGCTTAACATACAAGGCCATGTCAAACCCAGAGCTGTTGGACATGCTACACAAAGAAATCCCAATCCCTCAGAGCTACACGCTCCAGAGATCTAAACCTTGTCATCACAATAAACAAAACATGCTGGAGGGATAGGTTCCTGACCCAGAGACTCCCCAGACTCTGGAATAGATTGCCCATACATGTCAAGCAGAGTGCCTCTTTGGACCTCTTCAAGAGGAACCTTGACGATTGGATGGGAGAAAGGAAATTCACCCCAGGGATCACGTCAGTCACCCTGCTAGACAGGGGTCCAGGAAAGTAAATAATGTGGGAAGAAATAGCCAGGGAATTGTTATGGCTAGGCTTCTATAGGCCCTAGGGCTGATAGCCTAGTACCAACCTATGAACCTATGAACCTATGAACCTATGAACCTATGAACCTATGTGGGTGTCACCATTTCCAGTCAAGAGGATCGACCAAGTATGTTTAGTTGAATCAGCATAAGAATACTTTAGCTTGTCAGGGTGTACATAGATTTATGTGGGTATCAGGTATTTTATGGGATGGGGGGAACTAGGTTACCTGCAGTTTAAGCTCATGCAGAGATTGTAACCTGCATACCTGTTAACATAGTGGCTAATGTAAATGGGGGATATTTGGACATAGTACCAGTATTATGCTGTAACGTGGTGCTATTTACATTACCTGTCCCTCATATGTTTTCCAGAACAGTCAGGAATAGGAAGAGGCCATGCTCCTACCATTGGTAAGCACAAAACATTTTTGTTGCAGATGTAGATTTACTTCAAGGTATTAGCTAAAGTGTCATCCCGGGCTTGCTGGCTAGAGCGATGTACTGTCTGCATGATTGAAAAATGCAGAGATATGTTATGACTGTACACATTTTAGGGATATACCTACATATTGTAAATGTGCCACAATGATTAATTTCACAGTATTGACATGACTTTTCAGATGGCCATAGCTGTAAACTGTGCAGAGTTCTGCAGAACAGTGTACATATTTTATGTATTGCTCATGAGAGTCCAGTTTAAAGAGCTGTTATTTTGAAATTCTTACTAAATGGGTTAGAAATTAATGACCTCAGGTATACTATCTCAGATTGTATACTTTTACAACTATGTAATAGTGACAGCAGTGTATACAGCTTAACATATATTGAAACATAGGACTGCAAATCATATTAATGTGATGCTTTTCCTTATATCACAGGTAACCTGGGAGGTGGGAAGTCAGTATCTCTTCAGACTCTCATTATGGTGGCCAAAGTGAGAGAAGCTGGGGGTTGCAGGCACTCAATCTGTCATAGAGGTTTACAGCCTTCATCCACCCTCATTATCACTGCACACAGTCAGTATGCCTATGCATTCCCAGTCCCCTGAGGCCACAGATATTAGACAGAGGGTGGGGACATTGAACAGGGAAGTGTGGCTGCTGTGGCTGCAGTGACTGTCAACACTGGCCATAGCCAAACAGTTGGCGAGGTTCCACACAGGTGGCTTGATAGTGGTGTTTACAGGAGGCTTGTTGTCCCTCCACCACCTGTTGTAGGTGTCTCATCACGTGTCACTTGGCATATGTTTAGGGTCATCATGGAGGCACAGACATTCCAAAAGGAACCCCAGACAAGTACTCAGGGTTATGGGTGCAGAACAGTCTGACATTATTGACTGTCTACTATGTTACTGATACCCTGGATCGGTTGACTGATGCAGTGGAAAGACGTTGGCCTGAGACAGATCACACACTATCTCCTTTGGAATACACGTCTTTGATGGAACATCTGGTTGGAGTTGAGTGTCGGACTCATGGACGTAGGTCAGCAACTACATCTGCTGAGAGTCCATGTGGCCATGCACAATCCTACATAGTGGCAGTACATACAGTTCTCCAGAGGAGAGTATGCTGTCCACAGCAAGACATGGCAGGCCATGGGCTCATGGTCCTGGATGGTCCCATGGAGGACATGGTCCCAGTAGACAGCAGTCACCCTCAGGTAATAGCATAGCATCTGGACCTTGGGCATGAAGGTGCCAGTGCACATCTTGGCAGAGACCGTTCTCATGTTCGGGGCCTGAGATTAACTGTCAGCCCTACCATGCATGGCTCAAAGCTGTCCAATAAACATTCACATAGGGCTAGCACTGAGCTTGACTGTGTGCACACAGACACTCACACACCACTGTAACCTTCAGGTCACCTACAGACACACATGCCACATTTACATAGTCCATCTTGCCTGCTCCCTTTCTGCCTCACACAGATGCTTGACAACCTGTTGGGTCAGCCTAAGCCTCCTGCACCCCATACAGCACCCTGTGCATGTGATGATACATGTACCACATCCCTGTCATCATTCTCATTGATGCAGGGAAATGAAGCTCCATGTCTGATGCACAGGGTGACTATCTATTTTACTATGTATTTGTTTCATCTATTGTTGCCTTTGACATGTTATTTGTACTTGTCAGTCACACAGTTTGAATGCTGCCATTTGTGATGTGTAAACCACATTATGTTGAGCACATTGTCGGATGCTATTGTAATGGTTGTGTAGTCACACAATGAAAGGTGTCTCATGGCACTATTTATGTTTCATTTTCAGGATTGTGTAGGACACACCTATGGGTTCACATCTACAATGAACCCATAAACATCAGAGCACAGGATGGAATGACAACACAGAAGAAAAATGTCATCAGAAAGGTAAAACAGTGTAGTTGCATGGCTTCATGGGTTCATATGTGTACAATAGGCTAACAAAAACAAGGGTGTCTTACATCCTAGCCATGCATCCCTAAACTCTGACAAGGTCTGATACCCTTGATAGGTGTAAGCAGGGTTTTGGGAGCTGACACATGGACAAGCCGGGGTGTACAAGATGAACCATCCACAGTTTCCTTTTGTCCATTAGAGTCATTTGTCCTAAAGCAGTTGTAATTGTCATGTTCCTCATCCTGACGTGTAACTTGCACATGATTTGCATTAGGGGGAACTGTGCTTCCCATGCATGTGGAGCATATTTCATATTGGGTGTAGTGTCTGGGCTATATACCTTGTCTGTCCACCATGTCCTGTTTATGCCACATTCAAGGTGTAGGTGGGTAGGAGAGGTAAGTCTTGTGCTAGTCCTTTCTTGGATATGCAGGAGGTACATAGTCGGGTCTGACACCTCCCTGCTTAACAAGGCATAGACCTCCCCTCTAAAGCATGTCAGAGACAGAATACACAGTTAAGGGCTTGATGCTACCTGAATAGGACATGTTATGTACACTGTGTATCAGTTTACTGTGGAACCTCTGTAGATGTGACATTTGTCAGATATGCCTGGTTAGTTGCATACCAAAGGTGCCATTTCATTCATTGGTAGGTGTGATGAATGCTGAATACAGTGGAACAATGACTGCCTTAGATTTACATGCCATACCTTTGTTCATAG
This sequence comes from Protopterus annectens, assembly GCF_019279795.1. Lineage (NCBI taxonomy): Eukaryota > Metazoa > Chordata > Ceratodontiformes > Protopteridae > Protopterus > Protopterus annectens. Next base: position 277,511,185 of record NC_056731.1, read on the forward strand.
GTTGTGTAACATAGAATGCATCCCCAAATATTACCAACCCATGACAGTCAGAGGCTAGATCATCATCTAGTGTCTAAGTCCCTGACCACTGGGTCTACTGTTGGAGGTGTGCAGTCAGTATGTTAGTTACCAGGGATGGCTGACTTCCCAAGGGATAGTATTGTGCATTCCATGGCATTTATTTTTAGTCCATGCATCTGATGGCAAGTGAATGTCTGTGTCAGCTCATCCTGGATAATTGTTGAGTCAGTGTGGGATTCAATGACAGCTCCTTATTTGCAATCTTCCTCAAATTTAGTCAGAGGCCAAAGACAGTGGCTTCTGACTGCAGAGAAGTAAATCTCTAGAAGGAGCACCTCCTGCCCCCACCCAAGCCAACAACACACATACCTACATGTGTGGAGGTCTTTCCAGACACATAAGTAAACACCAGACACCTCAGAAACCCAAACGCAAGCTCACTACACATAATCATACCTGTTTCTGCAGGTTCAGATTGTGTAGCATAGCACATACTGTGAATATCTGTGCATATGTGGCTGAAGTAGGGCACCATCAGATATATCAAGGCACCAGAACAGTGACTTCAGAAGCCCAAACCCCACATGCTCTATGATTTTCCTAGTTTGTGTATGTGCCTCGTTATGGCTATGGATAGTAACGGCTTATCTCTTGGAGGGCTTTAAATACCCTCATCTTCTGGCTTCCTTAAACCTCTAATGTCATGTTAACTATCCCTCACCATTCACTCGCGCTGATGCACTGTAGTAATAGATATGGGGAATTAAGCGACATTAACAGCTTATCTCTTGGTGGGTTAAATAGCACCTGAAGACCCCTGATTTTAAAGGCTTCTTAGCGGTAACTATTTACATGCAGCTGATGCCCCTTTAAATGCCACTTTTTTGTCATTATCTACCCTAGTATTTTTACAATATAGTTTGTAATTACTGCTCTATCTACTATACTAGTTTTTATTTTTCTCATTATTGACTTACTGAAACTTTAGAGTTTATTTTTATGATGAAGGACAACTGAGAAGCTGGTTTACAAATCTCATACAATGTACTCTACAGCATATTGTTTTGTTATATGTACTGACATCACTGTATTAATGCAATGAGCTAAAGCTTATTAATGTGCTACCTTCTTTCACCTGTTAAGTAGAGTAAATGTATTAGATTGGTAATTATTTTGTTCCTTTAACTGCTTGTTTTGTTGGAGCTTATTTTCTCTCATGCTAATACCTGTGCTAACTCTGATCTTTTTTTCTCATTTTTCTCTGCCTGTCCCCAAAGTTACCAGCTCAACTATACTGTATCCAGTCTTCTTCTAAGTCCTCCTGGTGCCTGAAGAACCTGGCCAACCCTCCTGTGTTTGAAACTGCCTGTCCTATACTGTACCCTCTACCAAGGAAAGAAAGTAGGTTATGGGCATAGATTTTGTTGGTAGATCAGGCTCCTGTTCTGGTATTCCTAAAAGGGTCTTATAGTTCGCCTGTGTCACCGAGTGTCTAGCAGCCAATACCTCTCCTTCTTAGCCTCCCCTCTCCCACCCTTTGTATCCTATACTCTCCTCCTTTTAATTAATTTCTCTCCTTCCCTCTCACCCCTTCTTGGTCTTATTTTATTTTTCTCTGCTTCTCCCTCATTTTTATCTGTGCTATCTAACAGGTGGCTCCCTCCCCTCTGTTTCTTTTTTCCTCTGCTGTTCCCCTTTGGCTCAAACTAGCCATTTTCTTCTGTTAAATTAGTACTCTGACTTCCTATTCCCCTTTAACCTCTATCCTAGCCTCACTCTCTGTCTGTCCCCTATCTCTCTGATTTGTTCTATCCTTGTTAACTGCCTACTTTCCTTCTTAACTTAGACCTGCTCCTCCTCTATATTCACTGTATGTTCAAATACTGATTTTAACCTGTCTAAACTTATATCATCTCCCTGAGACACTGATCTCTACTTTACCTCTTCTTCTCATTATATACCTCTCCTACCTTACTTACCTGCATTTTTGATTGTCTCCTTTCCCATCTCTCCTTCAGTTGTTTCTACTGCTGCCTGGCTCACTCTGCTCCTCTCCCTACTCCCAATTCCCACCCACCCCCAGGGGTCCTAATCTTATACCTCTCTGAACACACCCCCTATTTCTTCCTTCCAATTATCTTATCCCTGCTTTTCCCGCTCCACTGTTAACCACACCCCTTACCACCCCCCTTCCCTCTTACCTCTTCCATCCTATCTCCCTCCCTTATATCTGACCTCACAGCTCTCTACTTGTCTTCTACTTCATTTTTATTTTTTCCACTTACACTACCCTTTTGTACCCTCTTACTACCTCTTACTGACCCTCTTCCACTCCTCCCTCTCTTATAGGTTTTACATCCTTTCTCCCATCTTATCCACTTCTAGTGCCTTCCTTAACTCCTACTCTAATACTCTCTAATTATGCCTCCCACTTTCCTTACTATGCTCACACTCACAGTTCTACTCCTTACCATTCTGTTCTCTGCACACCTTCTTACCTTCTTTGAAAATCCTCTTTCTGTCCACTCCATCTACACCAACAAACACACCTCAACGCTCACACATACTTCTCCTATTTTACACTCCAACATTACTTTTAACCCCAACTATCTCTTACCTAAATACCACAGACTCTCCCACCTTAAGTATATCCATCCTACCAATAAGAAACTAAAACTACAAATCTTTCCAAAGAACCATTTAATAACCAAACCAAATCTTCCCACATTACAAGATGGAGACATCCACCCTAATCCTGGGCCAACTTATCCCTCTCCCAAAACCAATAGACCTAAAATTAATGACTCCCTTCTTATAGGACACCTTAACATTCATAGCTCAATTACATGCCCTCCTAGATATCCATTCTTTTGACATTCTCTGCCTCACAGAGACCTGGCTCAAACCAGATACAAAAGACACTGAGATCATACCCCAAGGCTATAATATAGTAAGACTTGACCGACCAAAACGTAAAGGTGGTGGAGTAGCAATTCTTTTTAAGAATCAACTAAATATTTCTATCCTTCCAGCTTATCCTACCCTGGATTGCAAAGTAGAAGCCATCATAACAAAACTCCAAATAAACACCAAAAAATCCCTTTACATTATCTGCATCTACTTACCACCAGGAAACAATATACCCATACTAGAACCCTTTCTTAGCTGGGTATCTACTACTTACCCCCAAGAAACTATAATTCTAGGTGACATTAATGTTGACTGGAATACTATCAATGCTGATTATCCTTCCTCTCATATGAACCTATATGGTTTCACCCAGACTATCACTTCAACCACTAGAATCAACAAGCCTAACAATAAAGAGAGTATTTTAGACTGGATACTCATAAACAAAGTCAAACAGGCCTACAAAGCAGGAACCCTGCCTGATGATATAAGTGATCACTCTTTAACCTATATCACTAGAGAAAAAAATGATTTCCCAAACCTCCCTAACATTCAAAAAATACGCTCTACAAAACTTTTCAATATAGACCTATTTCAAAATGAACTCAGCAATTGCAACTGGAACCCCTTAAAATCTCTTCCTCTTGAAAATGCAGTATCTTACTTTAATACCACTTTTTTATCCATTCTTGACGAACATGCTCTTGAACGCACCATCAAAATGAAACCCAATATTGCCCCATGGCTCTCTAAGGAAACTAAAAAGCAAATTCTCTCCAGAAATAAAGTCTGGGCCAAATGGAGATGCCATAGAAATTCCCTCGATCTTCTTCATTTCCGCCAACTTAGAAACTCAACTAAAAAAGCAATAATTACTGACAAAAAAAACTTCTACTGCAAACTTCAACAAACTCATCATAACAATCCCAAACAGTTTTGGTCATCTATTAATAGACTCCTTTCCCCAGGAACATCCAAAACTCCCACCCCTCTTAATGCTGACCCAGACACTCCCCACCTTACTGCAAATGCTTTCAACTCTTTTTTTACTGACACTATTCTATCGCTAGCCAGACAACTTAGCACTAATAACTCCTGCCCACCAATAAACCAAAGACACTTTTCTAATAACTTTAAACTACAACCTATTCCTACCTCTTTCATCTCTAGACTTATTCACAAACTGAAGCCTTGTACCCTTCTGCTGACAATCTCCTTCACTTTTCTCCAAAAGCTGCCAAAGAAATTGCATATCCAGTATCTATACTTATAAACAGGACAATCCAAGAGGGAACCATCCCAGACATCTGGAAAATATCCCATATTATCCCACTACATAAAGGTGGGAATTCCATTGAGTACTCAAACTATAGACCAATTGCCCTTCTTTCTCCATTAGCAAAAATAATGGAAAAATGTATTCACCAACAACTTTTACAGTATCTCTCTCAAAATAACATAATAGCAAACTGTCAGCACGGTTTTAGACCACATCATAGTACTACCACTGCTCTCCTATCATTTGTAGATACCATCAATAGGAACCACAACGACAACCTTCTCTCTTCTGCGCTCTTCATCGACCTCTCTAAAGCTTTTGATATGGTCAACCACTCCATTTTAATTAACACTCTTACATCCCTCTCCTTTGATAATCTTGCCACAAAATGGTTTACATCCTACCTTAGCAATAGACATCAAGCAGTTTGTTGGGAAAACCAAATTTCCTCACTCACACCCGTTTCCATCGGTGTACCTCAAGGCTCCATTCTAGGACCTCTTCTCTTCTCCCTGTTCATCAATGATCTCCACTCAGCCATCCCTCAAGTAACCTGCATTCAATATGCAGATGACTCCACCCTTATCTGCTCTGCTTAATCTACTAATGAACTTTCATCTATTACTCAAACTGTCTTCAACACAGTAGAAACTTGGTTCACCAGACGTAACCTCCTCCTCAATGCCAAAAAAACTAAACTTCTCCTTTTCTCTCCTAGCACACGGTCCACTCCCTTGGACTTCACCATCTCCTCAAATAATGCCACTCTCATTACTCCTGATCCAACAACAAAACTTTTAGGAATAACGATTGATAATAACCTCTCCTTTGATCAGCATATCAACAACACCATTAAAATAGTCAATAGAAAAATAGGAAGCTTATATAGAATCAAACCTTTCCTAACCTCTTCATCCAGAGCCAAGATTGCCCACTCCCATCTTTTGTCAACTCTTCTTTATGCCTCACCAATTTTTACTAACCTTAAAAAAGCCCACCTTAACAAACTGGCTACTTGCTACAACAACATTGCCCGTTTTGCCACTAGTAACCCTTTTAGAACTCATCACTGTATTAACCTGAAACTTTTAGGCTGGCTAGAACTACAAAACCTTCTGTTAATCCCTCCACTCACTATAGCCCATAAAATTCTATACCAACCCAATAAAACCCCTACACTCTCTAAACTTTTAATCCCTTATAACAACCTAAACTCCCTTCGCTCTTCCAGTAAACTTATGGCTACCATAACAAAGACTAATAATTCTGCTGGTGACTCTCTATTCAATAATACTGTAGGAAGGAACTGGAATCTACTTCCCAGCGATATAACACTTACCACATCTCTGCCTCTCTTCAAACATAAAATCAAAGATTACTTCCAAAGCCACTGGCTCTGTTCCTGTACAAAACCTGACTAATTCTTAACCTCTTCTGCACTTTCCGATTACTTTACTTTCTCTCTCTCTTTTTTGAGTCTGCATCAGGCTATCTCCTTTCAGAGTTTTTTGTTTCTTCTTTCCCCTATGTTAATCTCTCTCATCCATTTTTTTCTCTTTTTAACTTTTCCTTCACTTTTCTTAAACTACTTCCCTTCCTCCTCTCCTACTATAGTGTTTCTCTTTCTCCTTTTGTTACTAAGATTAGTTCTATATAATATTATAAGTCAATTTTGCTCTCTGTTTTGTGCCTTGTTCTTGATGTTACTACAGCTAATAATGTTATTCTTAGAAATGTGATACTCTTCATGTGTATACCTGTTATTGGGTACTATTTTTTTTATTTTGTCTTTTCATCTATGATGATTTGTCTATTTGCTTGTTTATTTTTGACTTTTTGTTAAATTTGTGTGGAGCTTTTCTCCCCGGGCCTCTACTGAAAATGGAAATGTATCCAGCTAGACTAGCCTGGTCAACAAATGTAAAATAAAATAAATAAAAATAAATAAATTCTTCTGTGGGTGTGTGTGCATTTCTGATGCGTGTCATCATCCATGGTTCCAGGTCATAGCCAGCATCACGTGGTAAATGGCCCTGTGGGATGCCCCCCCCCCTTGCAAACATCTGGTATGGCTGTGATGTGTGCCAGATATGGGAATCATGATAACTGCTAGGCTTGCCAGCACACACATTCAGGATAATCCCCTGGGCATTGCACATGACCTGGTATTTGGAGTGATACCTCTTGTGGTTAACGTAGAGTGTACCCTGCTCTCCAGGTGGTGCCTTGATGTGTACATGAGTATAATCTATGGCATCCAGTACTTCAGGGTAGTGTGCTATGTGGTAGAACTGTTGCATATTGCTGGCCCTCACTTCAGGGTAAGGGGAAAATATATGTGTTCTCTGGCATGTGGAAGCATAGCATCCAGAAATTGGTGGAATATTACAGATGCGGATGCCTGTGACACCCACATCATCTCCCCAGTTGGTCTTTGAAAAGTACCTGTAGCTAGTATCCTAAGCGGTACACATACCTTTATCTCTGCTGGAATGGGTTCCCCTCCATTAGCTCTGGCTCTGAATTGAGGGCGGCAGAGCTCAGTGAGTTCTTGTAGTATGTCCCTGTCCACCCTGTAGTGCTCTACAATTTCCAGCTCATGTAGCTCCTGGAAGGTTACCCTGAGCACTCTTCTTCTCTGTCTAGGCCTATCATCATCAGCATTGATTTCAGTATCTAGCACATGCAGATGTAGCAGACCTGCAGCAGCCCCTAGCATTATCCCAGTTAAAATTCCTAAGTCTTTACTCCAATGGCCTAGAGTATTGAGGGAAAATCAGAATGTAGGGTGTATGCATATTTTATACAGTTCTCCTTCAGGTCCACCATGTAGGATTGCTTAATTATGAAGCATTTCACCTGCTCAGGATATAATTAACATAATTTACAGGCCCTACTTTAGTGCACTCCGCACCACTATGCACCGTGGCATACAGCATAGCTTATACAAAAGTCAAAAAATTTTATTGAAGATATCTGGTTTTCATTGATTGCTGCCTACATTGTCACTGCTATGTGGGTAGTGTGTCCGTGCGAACATGTTCAACTATGTGGCATGCCACATAAATACACATGGGGAAGAAAAAATACTAAATATCATGAGACACACACCCTGATGTCATCCACATCCTCTGGGAATATCAACATTGTGTAGGACCCTACACGAAGTGGATTTCCGGACATGGTTGTTCCTTTTAGCAATTCAGGAAATCTACCTCATTTGCATATATATAATTGTGCTGATAGCCTAGATACTACATGGTTTATAGCCATATGATCTTGTTGATAGCACATATGCACCATTGTATGGATGCAATGCAAGGTCCTACAATATATTTGTGAAAACCATGTTATAAATGTTATTTTTTTCTCTGTTAAGCATGTTTGCACACTGCGCTGCATAGCGTAAACATGCAGAAATTATTAAAAAAAAATTATTTTACATATTCCATTCCTTTTTTTAGGCATCCGCAATGTACCTTTTGCACATATATATCTGTGATCTAAAATTTTCTGGGGAGTTATGTCCATATATGTGAACTTTTACATCCCCTTCTGTCCGTGTAGGCTCCTGTATGTGGAAAAATTCCCTGTACACTGTGGACACTGACATGGAGTCTACACGGATGCCTTTCTGCTTGTTGGATCACTGTATCTGGGTCATTTGCATAAGATTCAACTGCTTATGAAGTATTTATTTTATTTTACATTTGTTGACTGGGATAGTCCGACTGGATACATGTCCATTTTCAGTGTAGGCCCAGGGAGAAAAGCTCCAAGGTAGAACATACAGTAAAAATCATAAAATTATTACAAGTTACACACAGTTTACAGGCTCCAGTTGAGCAAGCAGGTAATATAATCATACATTTTTAAAACAGTGTTGACAAACTGTCTAGGGAATGTAACACGATTACAAACTATAGAGGAGGATCTAGTCTGGTTTTGGACAAGGACATAGCCAGTGAGTTTTAAAGTATAGCTTGAGGCTTTTTTTTTTTAACTGAGTAAGAGAGGGTTCAAGAATAAGATCAGCAGGAAGAGAGTTCCAAGTTTTGCCAACAGAGTTAGCAAACAGAGTGTCTCCAGCAGAGCTGTTGATTTTGGATGTTTGAACCAGTAGTTTATTAGAAGAGTGAAGTGACCTTGGATTGCTATAAGGGTTGATGATATTTTTAAGGGGTCTATGTCATATGAGCGAATCGCAGAAATTGTGAATGCTCATAATATTGAACGTACCAGACCTCAAAGTGCTTTTTCTGAGATTGCGATACAGTGAAGAATGGGATATTTGCCCTTTCCTTACTGTAGTGCGATCTCAGAGTTGGAATATATATTTAGTGGGGGGGTGTGGGGGACACAGCCCCCCGCAATAGGAAGTTTGAGGTCCGGTATGTTCGATATTTTAAGCGTTCGCAATTTGTGTGATTTGCTCATATGATAAAGACCCTATTTTTAAGTGCAGGCATATTAGGGTGGTTGAGAACTTTATGTGTCTTCTTTGAAGGTTGGGTGTCGGGCTGGCAACTCAGCACTGTAAAAATCCACTGCCAATCATGAGCAGACCAGAGTTCTGCTGTGGCGATCCCTAACCGGGAAAAGCCAAAAGACTTTTGGAGAACTTTATGGGCAATTATAAGCTGGTTGTACTGAAGAGGCTAGGCTATTCCAGCCACCCCAGAAGATTTAGGTTGTGACAACGGTGGGTCCTATTGGCCACGCCTGCTGCAAATCTAGCAATATGGTTATAACAGCTGGAGATTTTTCTAAGAGCGGATTTGTTCAAATTAATAAGTCGAGGGGAGGCATAGAGAAGAGTGGAGAGTAGATGGGAACAAGCAATAGCAGTCCTAGCAAATGGACTAAGGAAAGGTTTGAGCTTATACAGGGAGCCAAGTTTTTTGTTAATGGTTTTGATAGTTTGATTGACATGGATATCAAATTTGAGGGTGTTGTCTATTGTGATGCCTAAGAGTTTGGTTTGCGCATCTGGGGAGATAATGGTTCCATTATTAGATTTTATTCTAAAGAGTAGTGAGAAAGACTTACAAGTGGGGGAGAAAAGAAGCAACTTTGTTTTGTTAGGGTTTAATATCAGTTAATGGTTAGAGAGCCAGTTTTCAACCATATTGAAAGTATTCTGGGTTAATGTCATTAGATATGTCGGATGCTCGGGTAAGAGCCGCCCTCTCCAAAGCAAAAAACACAGCATTAATGGGACCAGACGGTGTCCCGGGCTGCGTCCTACATGAACTCCAAGAAGAGCTAAACCCAAACATAAAACTACTGTTCAATCTCAGCCTTACTACAGGATATGTGCCCAAAGAGTGGCGTACAGCAACAGTGGTCCCTCTCCATAAAGGTGGTGCCTCAACAGATCCTGGAAACTATCGCCCCATAAGCCTGACTAGCTTGGTCTGCAAAGCTATGGAAAGGATCATCATGGACCTCATAAATAAAGATATTGGGGACCTACAGACACTAGATCCTACCCAGTTCGGCTTTGTTAAGGGCAGATCCTGCCTCTTAAACCTGGTTGATTTCTTTGAAACAGTCACCAAGGCCATTGACGAGGGGAAGGTGGTCCACACAGCCTACCTGGACCTCGCAAAAGCCTTCGATACATTACCCCACTCAGGAATTATAGATAAGCTCACCAGCTTAAATATAAACCCCTATGTCACTAGATGGATTGCAAACTGGCTCAAGGACAGAAGCCACATGGTTAGAATTGCTGGAGCCATGTCAGACTCGAAACCGGTCACAAGTGGTGTCCCACAAGGTTCTGTCCTGGGACCTCTCTTGTTCGGTATTTACTTTTCTGAGGTACAGGCCAACGTGGGAGGACTATGGCTCACCAAGTTCGCAGATGACTGCAAACTGGACGCCATAATCGACTCTCCAGCTGACACAAACATCCTTCAAAAAGGTCTCGCAGAGACGGATAACTGGTGCCAGAGCCATGGTCTAAAGCAAAATGCCAAAAAGTGTATAGTCATACCCTTTGGCAAAAACAATGTGCCCACAAATTACCACATAGGCGGTAACCCATTAAGTACAGAGAAAGTAATTAGGGATCTGGGGACCCAAGTTGATAGCAATCTCTCCTTTGACAACCACATTGCCAAAGTGGTTAGAAAGACCTTCTACATAGCCCACCTCATCATGAAAGGATTCACATCTAGATCAAGAGAGGTAATCGTGCCCCTTTATTCATCCCTCATCAGACCCATCATAGAATACAATGCCCCCTTTGGGATGTACTTTACCCGACACCTGCAGCAATTAGAAAGACCCCAAAAGTACCTCACCAGGAGGATCAAGGGACTCAAACAGATGCCATATGCTGCTCGGGTAAAAAAACTCCAGCTCTACTCAGTTGCATACTGCCTACTTCGAGGTGGTCTATGCCTGACATATAAAGCTATGTCCAACCCAGAATTAATGGACATGCTCCACCTCAGTAAATCTAAATCCCTTAGAGCCACGTGCTCGAGGGACTTGAACCTCAGCACAGAAATAAATAGAACATGCTGGAGGGACAGATTCATAACCCAGAGGCTCCCTTCACTCGCATGAATTCCAATTCATGTTAGGCAGAGCACCTCACTGACTCTCTTCAAGAAGAATCTTGATGAGTGGATGGGGGATCGTAGGTTTGTCCCAGGGATTACTTCCGTGTCACTATTAGACAGAGGCACAGTAAACTAAACTTTAAAAAGGGCACAGTATACTCAAATCAAGGGGTGGCGTAAGCCAAACACAATCGGACTAGGCTTATAAATGCCCCAGGGCAGATAGCCTAGTATGAACCTATGAACCAATCACTCCTGACACTCTTCTCCACCCACTCCATCCTGCCTGTACCCTCTTCTTCACGTCTCTTCCACACTCATCGTTACTCTGAACTATTGACCCCAAGTATTTAAACTCATCCACCTTCGCCACCTCTACTCCTTGCATCCTCACCATTCCTCTATCCTCCCTCTCATTCACACACATATATTCTGTCTTAGTCCTGCTGACCTTCATTCCTCTTCTCTCTAGAGCATATATCCATCCCTCCAGGGTCTCCTCCACCTGTTCCCTACTCTCACTACAGATCACAATGTCATCTGCAAACATCATAGTCCACGGGGGCACCTGTCTGATCTCGTCTGTCAACCTGTCCATCACCACTGCAAATAAGAAAGGGCTCAGAGATAATCCTTGATGTAACCCCACCTCCACCTTAAACGCATCCGTCACTCCCACCGCAGACCTCACCGCTGTCACACTACCCTCGTACATATCCTGTACCACTCTTACATACTTTTCTGACACTCCTGACTTCCTCATACAATACCACAACTCCTGTAGTAGCTCCCAATAAACTGAGAAAACAAATGCTTGAGAATAGTACTTGTTGCCATACCTCTCTAGATCAAGAAATCTGGACAAAGTCATAAATAATGGGGAGACAAAGGACCACAAATTGGGACAATTTTTAAATATAGCTGTTACAAACTTAAAATGTTAACAGAATAACAGGTTTTGCATTAGCATACATTTTTTGAAGGGTATAAAGTCTAAAACTGAAATGTCTGTCATTATTTTCAGAACTTACTCATCAAAGATTTGCCAAGGATTTGTCAGAAAACCACAACTTTATGAAAAATGGGCCAAAAGTATGAGGCAAAAATCTGGATATTCTGAGAAAATCTGTACAGTTGAGAGGTATGTTTGTCACATGTCTTGTGTGTTCAAAGCAGACAGTGAGGTTGGGTATGGGTTTAAGTTATTTATTATAAATACAGACATCAGGAGCTGTAACTTGTACATATACTTCATTTGCTTACTGACTGACTTGTTACTTCTAACACACTCACATGTGCATCTCTATTCAAGCTAACATTTACACTGAGTGACTACACAAAATGGCACTGATCTTGCATGTGCTCAGTAACTTATATGCATGTGCTGTCTAGCTACAGTGGCTGAATAGATTCAGTATACACACTGATCTACATCCTCCCTCATTAATTTTGTTTGACATTGCAAAATAGAAGAACAAAGGCATATTTAAGAGCTAGATATTATTTCAACAAAACACTTACAGTCCAAGTCGCTGTGTATTTAGGATTGGGTTTGCAAATACTACCCGATCTAGTTACATAGAAATTCTGACTGGGTTTAGCAACAGGGACTGTCTCTGGGGTTTCATCAAATATTGGAACATCCGAGTTTACATCAAAGTTCTTTTAAGAAACTGCACTGCCCTTTTGAATTCAAACAATTTTGATGAGTCACTCTGGAAACTAAAGTAATTGGGACAAGCAATCTGCTGTGGCACTCGTTCTGAGATGAGTAACACATGCCTACAATTCCTTCTGTAATCCATTCCTTCAGACTGTATGATGTAAGATCACGGTTCCTCCCAAATGTCCATCACGATCGTAACCTTTGAATGTTTGCATTATTACAACTTCTCCTTGTAACAATGGTTGAAGCGATTTATTGGTCTTATCATAGTACAACTTTTGTGACTAACGTTTCCTTGTAAGCTGAGCCTTGACCACTCCGTTATTCCTTGCATTTGGTACTAAGAATTGTTTACTGATTGGAAAAGTTGTTCATGTTTGTCTAGACATTAATCTTTGAGCAGATGAGCCAAGCAAGTTCTCTAGAGTATATTGAGGTATATTTCTGAGATTGAGTAAGTTAAAGAAAATATCAGTACCATCTCATTTGGATTTCTCCAACAAGTGCTTTACATTCCAAGCTACATGTTCAGCTAAACCATCGGCTAGTAGATACTCAGGATTACTGGCAACATAAACAAAGTACCAAGACTCAGCAAAGGTCTTGAACTTCTGACTAGTAAACTATGTCAGACATGACTTTGTGCGAACTACCATGGACAGAAAAATGTCTCTTCAATTTTGTAATGACTGTGCTGGACGTCAAGTTAGGAAGTAGGCCAATTTGAAACCAATTTGAGTCAAAGTCTACTAACACCAAGTAAAGGTGACCATCACTTTTGAAAATATCTACAGTAGCAGTCAACCATGGTAATTCAGGAATTTAGTGTACCTGAAGCGGTTCTTTTTGTTGATGCGGTTTGTTGCTGTTGCAAACAGAACATGCTAGAGTTTCCTTCTCTATATCTTTACACATAGAAGGCCTAAATATAATTCTTCTTGCCCTTCTTTTAGTTGAATCAGTACTTGGGTGACCACGATGCAAAATGTTGATATATTTCTGTTGTAATGCTTTAGAAATTACCACTTTTGGACCTTTCATGAGGATTCCATCTTCCATCTTGAGTTTATCTCTGTAAGGAAAATACTGCTGAATGTAAAGTGGGAAACCAGTTTGTCATGTTGGCCATCCCTGACTGATAACATTTTTCAGCTTCTGGAGAACTGGGTATGAAGCTGTGTGATTTCTCAGTTCAAGGCTTGATGATGAAAAATTTCTGACTCCCATGATTTCAAAGTCTGCTGTTTCATTTTCATGCGGCTCTGTCGTTTATCTGGGTGCCCATGACAAAGCATCAGCAAGGTAAAAGTATTTACCTTTTCTGTAAGTGATATTAAAATTGTACTTTTGCAATTTTAACATCATGCATTGCAACTGAGCTGGGACTGTGTACATTAGCTTTTTTAAAACTGTCACTAGTGGTTGGTGATCAGTCTCTATTTGCATAAGTCTGCCATGAATATAATCATTGAACTTCAAACATGTGGACACTACTGCCAAAAGCTCTTTCTCTATTTGTGCATAATGCATCTTTGTTTGAGTTAAAGTTCTTGATGCATAAGCTACTGGTATGCCCTCCTGAAGACATGCTGTGCCAAGGCCATACCTTGAAGCATCACAAGAAAGAGTAACAGGTTTGTGAACATCATAATATCTCAGTGTGGGTGGACTGGCAATTTTCTTTTTCAAAATATCAAATGCTCGTTGGTGTTGTAATAACTAAGACCAGTTTACATTTTTGAGTGTCAACTCACGTAATGGTGCAGAAAGCTCACTCAAGTCCGGGATGAACTTTACGTTTTCTAGGTATGGTCAACTATTTAGGAAATATGTGACGTTCTCTGGAACTGGCATTTCAATTGCTGTTTGCTTAGATGGATTTGGTTGTAAGCCAGAACTGGTAAACAAATGTCCCAATTATGTAACTTCTTTCGGTTTGAATTTACATTTCAGAGGATTCAGTTTAAGATTTACTTCATGTGCACTGTCTAGAATGTTCCTGAAATTTCTACATGTTTGTCTTCACCATTGCCTCCAACAATGTCATCTATTATAATAGCACATGGATAACCAGCAAATATTTATTCCACGGCACATTGAAATACCTCACTGGCAGAATTAATTCCAAATGGCATTCTCAAAGAATTTGTATCTACCAAATGGTGTACTGAATGTTGTTAACAATGAAGATTTGCGATCCAGTGAAATTTTCCAAAAAGAGCTTTTTGCATCTAAGACTGAAATAAAACAGTGGAATTTGCATGAGAGCAGCTACCTCTTCTACTGTATGCATTGGATGATCAACCAATAACTAAAAACACTTGTAAAAATAGAAAACGAACTGCAAACACCACCAGTAACCACTTTATTTGGTTAAGCGAATTGTGACACCAGATAAAGATGGGGGCCTGGTGGTTATGGATACCAATGAATATATCAACAAGATGTCTGTGATATTGTACACAGACACATATGAGGAGGTATCCATAAATGAGAAAAATATTGCTTATCAGAGAATAAATATGATGCTTGATGAGAAGGTTCTGAATGAACAAATTTTTGTGACAGACTGAATATTTAAAAGTCTCATACCCCAGGACCCCCATGATTTTTGGTATCCCCAAGATACATAAAATAATTTCTGATCCTCCTCTAAGACCAATAGTAGATGCAAACGTCTCTAAGACTTGCCCCTTGGCTAAATATGTTGATACTCAAACAAAAGGCCTTTTAACTAGGCGTAGGTGTTTGTTCAAGGACTCTTGAGAGTTTTTATCTAGGGTTTCCAACCATATGTACACAGACAATGTGTTATTTGTCACCATAGATGTGTGTGATCTGTTTTTCAGTAATTCCACATGTGGAGGTGTTATAATTATTTTAGAGCTTTCTTTGTGAAAATTCTTATTATTAGATCTTTGATGGAAGCTGTGTTGGAAAACAATTACATAGTGTTTGAGAATCAGTTGTTTCAACAGAGGAAGGGGATAGTGATGGGCACTGTCTGTGCCCCTCTGTTTGCTAAATTGATACTAGCCCAATAGGAGAATTAAGCAGTATTCAATTCTGAATTTGTCAACTGTTGGTCATTATATGGTCGTTTTTTGGACAACATTATAATTTTTTGGACAAATGGCAGGGAAAGACTTGAGCAGCTCTTCCATTTTTTTTGAATACTAGTACCAATTTTTTGAGATTCACTATGGATGTAGAGAAGGAGGAGATTCATTTTTTGGATATCACCTTAAAGAAAAATAGGCCAGTAAAGAAGTTTGACTCAAATATATATATATATATATATATATATATATATATATATATATATATATATATATATATATATGAAGCCTACATATTCCAACTCTCTCCTCCATTTTGATGGCTGCCACTCCCTACATCAAAAGAAATCATTAGTAAAAGGGCAGGCAGTGAGGTTTGCCCACATAGTGAGTAGTGACAATATATTTCATGATGAATGTTTTAAGTTAAAGGGGATGCTGTTGAATAGAGGATATCCCATTATTTTTTTAGACAGTATCCTTAGTGAGGTAAGAAAAAAGAGACAAGATGGGCACTTTTGCCCATTATTGGGGAATGCCCTTGGCAAGAGTGGAATGAATGGTTCCGGATCCAGAAAGAATTGTAATGATTTTTAAAAAGCCCTTATTCTGTCTTATAATATTAATTCTCGGGGTATTGAGAATACTATTAAACATAACTGGAATGTGTTCAAATTAGATGGGAACTGTTTTAAGAAGGTTGGACAAAAAACTGTCATTGTTTACAAGAAGGACAATTGTTTGAAACTGTTATTGAAAGGCCATTTAAATTAAGTCAGGAAGGACGTATGAGAAAATGTGTGCAATGCAGGCAATGTAAGTTTATTTTAGAAGGGTTTGATGTGACAGCTCAGAGTGGAAAAATGTTGTACTTAGGCACAGCTTTAATTGTCAGAGAACAAGAGTGGTTTATCTTACCAAGTGTCAGGACTGTGAAAGGTTCTATACTGGCAAGACAAAAACTAAATTCAAGAAGAGAATCTACCAACACCAGTATGATATATTAAAAGGTAAAGGGAAGCATGCTTTAGCAAAACATATCAAAGAATTCACCACATAGAGGTTTAAATATATAGCTATTGATAAGGTAGATTTAGGACAAAGGGGTGGGCCATCAGACTTATATCTAGAATTTAAGGAAGTGACAATTGATGCACAATGCCACTGCCCCCCAGGTCTGAATGAAACCATGTCTATTAGTTGTGTGCTAAAACTAAAAGCTGAGTTAGTTTTATAAATGTCAACATCCTTTAAGGTTATTTCATGGTTATACTTATTCATAATTATTATGAAACGACCTTAAAGGATGTTGACATTTATAAAACAAACTCAGCTTCTAATTTTAGCACACACCTAATAGATACAGTTTCATTCAGACCGGTGGGGAGCAGTGGCATTGCACATCAATTGCCACTTCCTTATATTCTAGTCTTAATATTTTATCTTGATATTCTAGTCTTAGTATTCAATCTGATAGAGATTGGAGACTGTAAAGTGGTGACAGGGGAAAGTGTAGTTAGGCAGCATAGAATGGAGGTCTAGTAGAATGACATTGGTAATCAAGCACAGGATGAGAAGTGTGAGAGCGGTACCAAGAATCAAATGTTGGATGTTGAAAAAGGGTGATTGTGAGGTGGAGTTCATGGAAGAGTTAAGACAGGCACTGGGGGCAGTGAAGAGTTACCAAATAGCTGGCTAACTACAGCAGAGCTGGTAAGGGAGACAGCTAGAAAGGTGCTTGGTGTGACATTTGGACAGAGGAAGGACAAGGAGACCTGGCGGTGGAATGAGGATGTACAGGAGAGTATACAGAGAAAGAGGTTGGAAAAGAAGAAGTGGGATTGTCAGAGAGATGAATAAAGTAGACAGGAGTATAAGGAGATGAGGTGCATGGCAAAGAGAGAGGTGGCGAAGGCTAAGGATAAGGCATATGAAGAGTTGTATGAAAGGTTGGACACTAAGGAGGGAGAAAAGGACCTGTACCAATTGGCTAGACAGAGGGACTGAGCTAGGAAAGATGGGCAGCAGGTAAAGGTGATAAAGGATAGTGAGGGAAACGTACTCATAAGCGAGGAGAGTGTGTTGAGCAGATGGAAAGAGTACTCTGAGGGGTTGATGAATGAAGAGAATGAGAGGGAGAGAAGGTTGGATGATGTGGGGATAGTGAATCATGAAGTGCAATGGATTAGCAAGGAGGAAGTAAGGATAGCTATGAAGAGGATGAAGAATGAAAAGGCTATTGATCCAGATGACATACCAGTGAAAGCATGGAGGTGCTAAGGAGAAATGGCAGTGGAGGTTTTAACCAGATTGTTTAATGAAATTGTGGAAACTCAGAGGATGCCTGAGGAGTGAAGAAAAAGTGTTTTGGTACCTATTTTTACAAATAAGGGTGATGTGCAGAGCTCTAGTAACTACAGAGGGATAACATTAATCAGTCACAGCTTGAGGTTATGTGAAAGAGTAGAGCAAGCTAGGTTAAGAAGGGAGATGATGATTAGTGATCAGCAGTATGGTTTCATGCCAGGAAAGAGCACTACAGATGAGATGTTTGCTCTGAGAGTATTGATGGAGAAGTACAGAGAAGGTCAGAAGGAGTTGCATTTTGTCTTTGTGGACTTAGAGAAAACCTATGACAGGGTGCCTAGAGAGAAGTTGTGGTATTGTATGAGGAAGTCAGGAGTGGCAGAGAAATATGTAAGAGTGTACAGGATATGTATGAGGGTAGTGTAACAGTGGTGAGGTCTGCAGTGGGAGTGATGGATGCATTTAAGGTGGGGTTACATCAAGGATCAGCTCTGAGCTCTTTCTTATTTGCAATGGTGATGGACAGGTTGACAGATGAGATCAGACAGGAGGCCCCCGTTACTATGATGTTTTCAAATGATATTGTGATCTGTATTGAGAGTAGGGACCAGGTTGAGAAGACTTTGGAGAGGTGGAGATATGCTTTAGAGAGGAGAGGAATGAAGGTCAGCAGGACTAAGACAGAATATTTGTGTGTGAATGAGAGGGAGAGTAGAGGAATGGTGAGGATGCAGGGAGTATAGTTGGCAAAGGTGGATGAGTACTTGGTATCAACAGTTCAGAGTAATGGGGAGTGTGGAAGAGAGGTGAAGAAGAGAGTACAGGCAGGGTGGAATAGGTGGAGAATATTGTCATGGGGTGATATGTGACAGACGGGTACCAGTAAGAATGAAAGGGAAGGTCTACAAGAGGGTAGTGAGACCAGCTATGTTATATGGGTTGGAAACGGTGGCACTGACAAAAAGGCAGGAGTCAGAGCTGGACGTGGCAGAATTAAAGATGTTAAGATTTGCACTGGGTGTGATGATGGACAGGATTAGGAATCAGTATATTAGAGGATCAGTTCAGGCTGGACAGTTTGGAGATAAAGCCAGAGAGGTGAGATTCCATTGGTTTGGACATGTGCTGAGGAGGGATGCTGGGTATATTGGGAAAAGTATGCTAAGGATGAAGCTACCAGGTAAGAGGAAAAGAGGAAGGCCTAAGATAAGGTTTATGGATGTGATGAGAGAGGACATGCAGATGGTCAGTGTGACAGAACAAGATGCAGAGGTCAGGAAGAAATGGAAAAAGATGATCTGCTGTGACGACCCCTAATGGGAACAGCCAAAAGAGAAGAAGACTTACTCATACTTGCTTTTATTTTTATATGCATTCATTTACGTTTTAGCAAAGTAATGTTTGTTTTTAATAGTAGTTAAGGGAAAAAGTATTTGTGTGGGGTATGGTGTTTTGTACTTGACATTTTAGACATCTTAGGGTTTCAAGATGTAATTAGTAGTTAATTAGTGTCTTCATGTGATTACCTGGTGTTATTTAAAGTGTGGAATTTTGTATCTTGCTGTTTTGATGAAGTCAGTACAACACGGAATAAAGCACTTAACCAAATAAAAGGGCTACTGGTGGTGTTTGCTATTCATTTTTTATTTTTATAAATCCATTGGATGATGAGGACACAAGTGCTTTGTTTAAATCTCTCGGATCAGTACATATTCGAATATCATCTCAGCTTTTTTTATGAGCTACTACCATGGAGGATACCCATTCAGTCGATTCTTCTACTGGCGTAAGGGCACCTAAATTCCCCATTTTGTCTAGTTCTGCTTTTACTTTACTCTGCATTGCTACTGGAATCTTCAGTGCTGATCTAACAACTGGACTTACTACATGGTTTAACTTCACAGAATATGTGATTGGAAGTTTACCATGGTCATCTTTGAAAATACCAGCATATTCACTAAAAATATTCTGTGTAAAACTATCATTGTTATTCAGACTTACTTTGTGGACCTTTTTATTAAATGAAATCAGTCCCATTCTCAGATTGTCTTTGAGTCCTAACAGTGACTGCACATGTCTTTTGACTACATAAAACTGCAAGTCATAGCTGTTTCCCGTAGAATGTCATGAAAGAACTATTGCGCCATCAGTTTATATCTCTTCACTACCATAAGCAACTAGTTTCGCACACTTTGCTGAATCAAGTTTCTAACCAGATTTTACTTTAGCAAACATTTGTGCTAATATAACATTGCACTTATATCCAATGTCTACTTTAAGCTCTACAGGTTTCTCATTAATTTGAACAGTATAAAATATTTCCCTGTTTGCTTTCAACTGATAATCTACTGTATTAACTCTTCCATCGATCACAGAGACAGCATCAACATAGAAAGTTTGCTCACAGCTCTTGGAGTTTGCTACAGTCTCTATCTCATCTAATTGCTTCTTCAGATGCTCTCTTTTAATACAAGTCTGTGACACTTCAGACTTGCAAAGCCCTTTGAAATGATTCCACTTTTTACATTTGTGACATTGCTGACCAAAAGCTAAAAACTCCATTTTAGGTTCATGACTGCTTCCACAATTGCGACAGTTAACAATGATGTTAGGTGTGGCATTACCTCTCAGTTTATATTTCTTTTTCATCTTAATTTTCTGCTGCACACTATCAACACACGCAAACAGATACTGCAGACATGCTTTTCTCATTTGTAAGCATATTTGCATCCTTTTCTATAATCTCATGTATTTGACAAATCTCAATGGCCTTTCTCAATGTTAAGTCACTATCTTGAAGCAAAATCTTTCTCACTGCATCATTATACACATCTCTGAATTTATATTTTAGGCACTCAGGGTCATCTTGCGTTTCAGCCTGTATCACAATGTGGTGGTACTCCCCCTCCCCTCCATACATGGCAGATGCATACACAAATGAATGTTCCCACTCATTGGCCTCTGAGCCAGCTAAACTGAGAAGTATAAATGTATGTGTCTTTATCAGAAAATATCTTACTCTTGCTCATACACTCTCCAAGTCTCAGCAATATTATTATCAAACACCATAGGTTCGGGTCTGCAAAATCCCTCTGCCATAACAACAAAGTTCTTTTAAACAGAAGTATACACCTGGTACTTGTAATTTTGCTGAAGTGCACAACAACCTCTCTGAAAAGGCTTTACTTTCACACTTGAAATATCTTGAACACTCTGGACACTTCAGACACTGAAAAGTCTTAGTTACTGTAAAAAAGTCAGACATTGCAAAAAAATTCGGACATTTTAGCTTTTTCAAACATTTGAAACATTTTGGAGAGTATTTTAAACACTTTAAATATTATGCCGCTATCTTGGACTTTTCGAACATCTCAGAAATTATTTTGAACACTATGAATGCTATGCCATGTTTGGTGACTGAAAATCATTTGAAATTAATTTAAGTAACTTCAAATAACCATTGACCTGTTTACGAGTTCAATTGTGTATATTTCTCCACTTCTAACTGCATGCCTCATAGTTTGTGAGCTGCTTGAACTTCGGATCTCATTCTGATACCAAGTCTCATGTCTCGTGTATTCAAATGAGACACTGAGGGTGGGTATGCATTCAAGTAATTTATTATACATGCACAGGTCAGGAGCTGTAACTTGTACATATACGTTATGCTTCATATGCTTACTAACTGACTTGTTACTTCTAACACACTCACATGTGCATCTCCATTCAAGCTTACATTCACACTGACTACACAAAATGGCACTGATCTTGCACACGCTCAGTAATTTATATGCACTTGCTGTATAGCTACAGTGGTTGACTAGGTTCAATATACACACTGATCTGCAGCACTTACCCCCGACTCGGATAGTCACCTCCTATGAAAGTGAAAGAACAAATGGACAAAGTCATACATTTTAAGTTGCTACCCCCCAAAAATAGCCACCTTCTGTGTATCCCTCTGATATTAGACTCCGATGACAGTGAAAGAAGAAATGACCACTAGAAGCCCCAAGACCCACACTTAATATGATACCATGTAGTCGTGATATTTTTACAATGAATCAGAACACTGAAATATCAACTATATCTGGAAAGTGTTGCAAAATACAGATGAAGAAATAATGTTTGCAAGCATAGTTTTGTTTTTAACATATTTTGTATCAAATGACAGCTAAATAGAATGATATTGCTTTGTTTTTATTTTTTGAATGGCATATATTTTGATACCTAATTGAAAATAACAAGCCAATAGGCCATGGAGGAGGGCAGGGTCTGGTCTGAACAGGTGAGACCAAAAGGGCCTGCCAAAAAGGATCGAATTGGGCCAAGTTGTTAAGGCCAGCCCTAACTCTAACAAAAAAGAGACTGGCAATTTTCCTGATCCAGCTACATTAAAGACAACTTTTTGGAGATGGACTCTAATACTAGGATATGCTAACAGGATGTAAGCTACAGAAGGGGATGGAAGAACATAAGCCAGTACCCCAGCCATGTGCCTTGGAAATGCTTCCACAGACCATTTCTTAAGTAGAATTTGTAATTGTTTACTTTTTTGTAGTTTCAGTAGCTTTACACAGTTTAACTGACTATTACATATATTTTAATATGTATAATAATACATTGTTAAGTATTAAGAATGTGAACATTGAAAATGCTGCATAGAATTTTTGAACACAACAGTTTAGGGAGGTTTTACATAAGCAAGGTTCATTGTAAAATTTTTGAGTGTTAAACACAGCTGTGTGACTAAAAGTTTGATTTCTGAGACTATATATTTGCTGTAGTACAATATTGTTCTGTTTGTGGCAGACAGTTTTGTTCATAAGGAAGTTCTAGGCTAGCTGCCTTTATGGACCATTTTAATCATGGCCTATTTCCCCACAAGTAATAATCAATCCCTGTGGTTTGTGTTTGTGAGACAAACACCTTAACCATTACGCTAACCTCCCTCTCCCACAAGTGTGTTTTGGGAGGACATTTTGCAGCCCAAGGAGTGTCAGACATATGGAAGCTATCAGCACTGTCTCATTCAGTACTTTTACTTGTAGAAAGGAGGATTATGCATGTTAATATTGTTCTGTTATTCTGTATTGCTTTTTACTATGCTTAGCGACAGTATGTGTGGATTATCCTCTGGTTACTTTTTCAAAAGTATGTCCCACCAAGTTTGACACGTACTGAGGCATTTTGTTTTGGCACAAATGTATAAAAATGTTTGTTGGGGTGAGTGCAGGAATACACACACACACACACACACACACACACACACACACACACACACACACACACACACACACACACACACACACACACACACACACACACATCTTTTTGGTGGTTTATAGTTAAATACTAGGCAGTTAGTCTGCAGACAATTACAAGCCCAGCCAATAAATCTATATTCAAATGTTCACACGAGCTTTGAGGGTAACGCAAAATAGACCAGGGTGAATTTGTGACTACCCAGTAAATTATCATGGTTTACCTTGAATTTGGTAAGGTTACTAACTTGAATACCATGCAGAAGAAGTTTCTTGCAGCAGAAAGATACACTAGGATATGAATCTGCCATGCTAATGTGCCTTACTAAACTAATTATGAAGATATAAGACCTTTAAGGAGTCTCACGTCAAGGAGAGTAGGGTCTTTCATGGCTCAAAGAACTAAACAGAGATCATCACAAAGACATCTATAAGAGATTGAGGACTATTGACCATGGGTGATACTGCCAGTCTGTCCAGATAAGTGAGGGTTGTCAAAGCACAGATCTTTCACATTTGGAATCTCAGAGGCATCTCAATTTGAGTGATCTGTTTGGACAAATACATGCCAAAATGGGTATTATGTTCAGTAATGAGTCTGGTAATTAAAGGGGAATTAAGATAACTTTTGCTCTAGATGACATGCCTTTGGCATTAATTGTGCCAAATAAAAGGACTTC
The DNA here is from genome assembly GCF_019279795.1 of Protopterus annectens. NCBI lineage: Eukaryota > Metazoa > Chordata > Ceratodontiformes > Protopteridae > Protopterus > Protopterus annectens. The sequence continues at coordinate 277,534,946 of NC_056731.1, forward strand.
TGAAATATTATGGAGATATAATGGTCAAAAGATAAGGTGGTATCAACAAATATGGCTAGATATCTTATGATACCATCTGATTGGAAGTGTCACCTTTTTGATAGGATGCAGATGTGTTTTGTTTTCCAGTTTCTCTTCCTCTCTCTCTCTCTATATATATATATAATATTTGCATTTAGTTTGAGACCGGTGTCATTGAACCAGTATTTGACATATTCTGACCCATACTGAAGTAATTATGTGCAACTAGAAGAATGAATGAGAACACCCAAGTTACAATTGTGCACATACTTAGATAACAATAAACCAGCAATATTAGCTTAAATCTTAGGAACAGCTACCAAATAAGAGAAGATCCAGCAAGGAGCCCTATGATACTCCACTGATAACATTTTTGTTTACAGTAGTGTCACTTCTAACTCGAACTACAATGGTTGTAGACAGCCAGTTAGCTATACATCATGCAGCAGATGTATAGATCTGTCAATAATACTTGCATACAGAATAGTATCAAAGACCAAAGTATTTGCATGGGAAGTGCCACGAGGTTCAAAGAAATATTAATAATTGTCAGTGGTGCTGTTGCCTCAAGAATGATTACTTGGAACTCCAAATTTAAACTCTTAGATGACCAATTTGCCCTAAACACAATTAATTACCATTTAATAGCTGGCAAAATAGCTATCTTAATGCCTTAGATGCACCCTCCATTTATACCAACACTGTAATATTGAGGGATTTTGAATTATCTGTCAATAAATGTTTAACCTATACTGCCAATGTTAGGCATGCCTAGTCCTTCTTTGACATTATGAATGCCAACTCCCTTGTACAAGTCGTTAGCAATCATAATATCTGCTCAATACCCTTTATTTGTTTCTCACAAATATGGGCCCTTCTTTCACACATGTATGAATGCCATCATCCCTTGGTAAATAAGACCAGAGATCCATGATCTTTTCCTTTAAAACTTGTAGCACTTCAACTACAAATACTTCGGTGTTTAGGGATTTCTCAAAAGCAAACCTGCTTCAGCTACTAGACGACCTAATGAAATTTCACCATAATCCTACAGTAGACCTCAATTGCTAAACTGCTGCTTCTGCCTATATCATCTGCTCACATTTAAATAGTTCTGTTGATAAGACAGACCCAATGCTGACCAAACACACTGAGAAATTCAAAAACAAACTGCTATGGTAGAATTCCCACATAAATAAAGCATATAACAAGAAGAATGTATTACTGAGTGCTTATAAGTTATCCTATTCTACCAACCAAGAAGGTATGAAGACATATTAGCCGTTAAACAGAGGGAGTGTTTTTATTGCTTTGATGTGATGCATGGTGAGGCATTTTCATAAAATAGAAGTTTCCAGAAACATGTATGGTAAAAAAGGCAGGGACTAGCTCTTGGGTGTGATACATGGATAGAGTTTCTGTTTTCACAGACATTCAAAAAAGTACATGTGTTGTGGATGAAAAGGTTGGCACTTAGGTGTGGTGCATGAGGACATTTTTTTTCTTTCATTGGAAGCTTATAAAAACACATGACTTGGGAAAGGGTAGTAGATGATTGGAGGGGTGCATGGAGAGACATTTTGTTTCAACTGAAGTCTCTAGAAGTATGTGTGTTAGGAAAGGGGAATAGCTTATGGTTGAAGTATATAGTGAGGCATTTTCTTTCAGAAGTTTCAAGCATATATGGATTTGTGTGGGGTTCTTAGTTGTTGGGTATACTGCATTAGGAGCAAGACCTTTATAGAAGCACATTTTGGGGAATGAGGACTTGGCTGTTAGACACGGTGAAGGGAGGTTTTGCTTGCTTGCCTTCTGTGACAGAGGGGACCATTACTTGTTAGAAGTTGTATAGGTAGATTATCTTACAAGGGGGAAGGTGGGTATGTGTCAGTACCTCACTGCTGAGAGGAGTGTAGGTGACAGTGTCAAAACAGATGAGAATGATGTAGCTCAGAGGATTTGCTTGCTAGACATATTTAGGGAGAGGTCTTATTTGCTGGGTGTGTTGCTGATGTTTGTTGGTTTGCAGTAATTTAGGGCTTGCTGGTAAATAGTACCTATGGGGAACACAGACTTGGGAAAGATTGGCATCATAAATTCAACTTTTTTTCATAACTGTGCAGGCAGAGCCACATCCAGCACTAGGTGACCTAGGCATTTGCCTAATGCCCCCTAGCTTTGGGAGCCCCACAGGCCAGGGGGCTGCTATAAAATTTACACTTATTCCAAAAGAATGCACTTTGCATTCATAATACATTTCTTCTTTAAGAACCCATGCAGGGTGCATCCTTAGTAACATCTTTGCACAATGGATATCCATTTGAGTGCATTTTTATGGAGAACAAATGTGGGTGGACAGGTTAGAAGAGGTGTGTGTGTGTGTGTGTGTGTGTGTGTGTGTGTGTGTGTGTGTGTGTGTGTGTGTGTGTGTGTGTGTGTGTGTGTGTGTGTGTGTGTGTGTGTGTGTGTGTGTGTGTATATACGTGTGTACAACAGGTCATTTATTCAGGATCAAACTCTGTGCCTTGATTACAGGGCACTAGAGCCCGAATCATCTACAGCTACCAAATTGTCACCAAGGAGTGTTACGTTCCGGTAGATTTTCAAGGACTGTTGAGTTTCTGTACATTTTCAAAGAATGCTGAGTCTCTTGTGCATTTTCAGGAAATGTTGAGTTTCTGTGCATTGTCAAGGAATGTTGAGTTTCAAGGGAAGAAAAATTTACTGTTCCTCATGCTAAGTCTGTTTTCAGTGTGTAACTGTTTTGTTTTGCAAATGACCATCATCATTGTCTGTGCATAAAATTTGAAAACAGTGTTAGCAGCACAGCAGGTAGCATACTTCCCTTTGGTGCAAAAGGCTGTGGGTTCTACTTTCACACTATGTAGATGGAGTGCTGATATTGCAGTTCCATTTAAGGGGGGATGGGGGTACTGCACTCTTGAGTGTGTCCTCTTTTGGATGAGGTGCCTAGTAACTATGAGTCTGTTGCCAGTTTGTCAGCCATTCCCTATTGCAATATTACCAGCTTACCATTTTTTTTTAAACGTAGCATGGACAATTTATTCTTCAAAGGCAGCAGGCACTGAATTTGTACATGGAACACTGAAATGTAAACTTGCTTTCCAGCAGCAACCTCTTCATTAGTTACAGATCTTTTTAATGTGGAATTATTCAGATGACTTACTTTTGCAGAAATTGTGTATATTGACTGATATTGGAAGATTGTAATGACAGACATTTGAGTGACCTTTTTTGGTTGAAATGCTCCGTAATGGGTAGTTTTGTTATTCTTTCTTCATACATTTTGTTTCATTGCTTACTGGAAAAATTTTAAAACCTACAAATTTAAAACACACTCTAACAAGTGGAACTGTATTATACAAGGAACATAAGTGAATACGGTTAGGTGCATCAAAGAACATGTGCATGTATGCATGGTCCTAAAAACGTGGGGTACCTGTCAAATCTTCGAATGCTCAAAATTTAGAACATTACATGGTCGAGACCAAACGTTCGAAATTTTGAGTGCTCGAAGATAGACTTTCAACAGCACCATATGGTGCAGATAGGGAGAATTTCCTTTTTCTGCACTGAAGTGCGGTCACGGAGTTGGTATATTTAAGTAGGGGGGGTGTGGAGGGCGCAGCTGTTAAAGTGTTTTTTTCTGTGTTTTCCTTTTTTTTTTTTTATGTTCGAACATCCAAATGTCGAACATTTGGTCTCGACCATGTAATGTTCGACATTTTGGATGGTCGACCATTTAACATAGAATCAAAAATGTGTGCAAGAGGCCTGTGGCTTAAATAGCCCAAAGGTAAACTTAATCCACCACTGGCGAGATGCAAGTTTTTTTGAATGTGGGTTTCTATGCTGTTTCAATGAATGTGAGTTTCAAGGACAGAGAAATTTACTAAGTTTGTTTTCATTCTGAGACCAGATTGTTTTGTTAACAAATGGCTATCAGCGTTTGTGCTATAAAATTTGAAATAAAATTTTTGAATATCTCTAATCATTGTAGAAGTAAAGAAGAAAATAGTGTGTAACCAACAGGTCTGAACAGTGTTTATGGTAACTGGGGAAAAATAGCTAAGTAACGGGACACTGGAATGGCTGGGGGGGTACTGCCAGGGGGGGGCCTCTGAGCCATTACCCTACCTAGGGCCCCTTTTGACCATGAACTTATGGCTTATGTGTAGGTGCACTTAAATCCTGGCATACTGTATTGCCAATAGGTGCATTCATATATTGTGGATGAGATGTGCTGATGTTACCACATTGTCTCTGCAGTATATGCTTTTTTTTGTGGGGGAAGGTTCAGCCCTCTACATCATTCCTTGGCACTATATCCAGTGCCCTACATCCATGGTCAGGTCTACTAGCCACTTTTTACCTCCCAGACTTTTTCAGACATGACTGGGACTGACATGTAACTTAAGGGTGTCCTAGGGGGTCTAGCCTACTAAATCTGCCAGGGGGAGTTTCTCTTATGACCTACACCATTACTGCCACCCCTCTTATTCCAAGGGACAGCCGTTCAACAGGGACAAGTGGCATCTGCAGCAGCTCAGACTTGTCTGTCACCCTATCATCCCTTTGACCATGCCTTCCAATCATGACAACATGGGGTTGGGACATCATGTCATCTGTCACCATCCCTCTTGATTGAATGCACAGGATCATCACAGAGATGCCCAATGACTGCTCCTCCCCACCCAGGATGGTAACATCCATCCTTTCCTGCCACTCCATCAGTCAGTTGAGATGCTATTCAAACTCAGGTCAGCTGGGCTGTAATCAGAGCTTTATCTCTCTATGCCAGCAGACTTGCTACTGCTCCTGTTTTTTGGTGTAGAGTTCACAGTGCACAGGTTCTGATGTAGGACACACAGGTGTGTCTTATGTCTTTGTTATATAATTCATATTTTGCCATATTGCTGGCTGCATGCCTGTACTGCTACACTAATGCTGCCTCATACTACTCTGTTTTGCAGATGAGTCCACCCTTGTTGCTGATGTCACATTATGGCAGCCAGTACAGCATGGATGATGCACTGACTAAGAGACATAACACACCCTATAGAAACTCATAGAGCAAGCAGTTATGTCCTTATATTATAGAGCTATTTTTTCCATTCAGTTACTTCATCCTTGAGCTTAGATAGTGGATCAGATAATCACCACCCTTTCAGCCTCTGCCTTCCACAGCTGGGCAGGTGGGGATCCAGCTAGGTCATACTGGATGGTGCAAATGGTTCAGTGGAGCATCATGCACGATGTCACTCTGACCTGTCCTCATATAAGTCAGAAGACATTTTAACTGCTCTGTGTCGACTTGCCTTGGAGCCCTGCAACATGCACTTTAGATGTTGCAGTACATGGAGCTGGACCTAAAGCCTTTCGGCAATAGAATGAGTGAGTGAATAGAGCTGGACGAATGATTCTGTGCCTTGCGTTGTGCTATGACTCATGGTGCAGACATAAGGGTCAGTATGTGACCCAGGGAATTACTGTCAGCAACAGTTGCACATCAGAGAAGACCCATCATCAATATCCTTAGCTGTTGCTATCCCTTCTTTCATAACATACCCCAACAGTAAGGGGACTTCATTATATATCAGCTTGTATTCTTAACACAGTGATACATTTGCCTGTGTATTTAATATGAGCATAAACACCTTTCACTCTCCTTAAATCACTAATTAAGTTTTTTCCTCACTCATCTCATTTCCCACAACTCCATGCTTGTCATCCAATGCCAATTTGCTTTCTAGCAATTAAGATGCATAATCTTCTTATGCAAATACATGATTGTTTTGTATAAATATTGTGTTTTTGTCATATCGGGTAAGCTTTCTATTTTGTTTTTATTCATGATTTATTAACAGATTTGTTATTTAATCTATGTACCATCTGTCATATATGTATGTGCTTAAAAATGTTTAACTGCTATATTACTTATCATGTAACTGTGTTTTTTGGAGCTTTTTTCCTCGGGTCTCCACTGAAAATGGGCCTCAAGTCCAGTTGTACCAACCCAGTTAACAAATGTCATTAAATAAATAAATAAAAATAAATAAATATGGGTAAACCATGGTTTTAGCATTTTGGCAGTGGTTACTTAATATAACAATGTGTAACTCTTTATCTGAGGTGTGTGTGTGTGTGTGTGTGTGTGTGTGTGTGTGTGTGTGTGTGTGTGTGTGTGTGTGAGTGTACGTGTGTGTGTATGTGAAATGGGGCATATGTGTGTGTGTGTGTGTGTGTGTGTGTGTGTGTGTGTGTGTGTGTGTGTGTGTGTGTGTGTGTGTGTGTGTGTGTGTGTGTGTGTGTGTGTGTGTGTGTGTGTGTGTGTGCATGTAGCCTGTGATTTATTTGCATTTAACATTATTCATGTTCTACAAGGAGGTTCAACTGTCCAGATTTTCTCAGAATGTCCAGATTTTTGCCTCATATTTTTGGTCTGTTCCTCACAAAACTTTGGTTTTCTGGCAAATCACTGGCAAATCATTGAGGACTGATGTCAAAAATAGAGACAGATATTTCAGTTTCAAATTTCTTACCCTTCAGAAAATCCATGTTAATGTAAAGCCTGTTCTATCAGCTTTCTAAGTTTATAGAGTCATAGAGTCATAGATTCATACTAGGCTAACAAGAGCCATATTTAAAATGTGACTGTATTTTTGGGGTCTTTGCCCCCTCCATTATCTATGGCTTTGTTCAGATTTCTTGCCCTAAGAGGTTGAGAGGTATGTCTACAAGTGTATTTAGTTTTATACATGGTGAAACATTTAAAATGAAATTTCACTTAAGATTCTATTCTGAAATCTGCATTATTGTTTGTGCCTGTCTGGAGTTAGGATCCAGTCATGCTGCTTATAAGGCAGACACATGCAGTTTCTGTTTTCTGTTCCCATCTAGTGTGCATGAAACAAGTCTTATATCCTGACAGAAGCAATGATTGGACTTGTAAACATATAAAACAGACATTCATTGTCAGTTATCTTCAACAGAGGAGTTATTTTTCCTATTAACTGAAAATGTTATTTATACCTACACATTTCATATGCATCTGTATATTTTTTAAATTTATAATTTCTGTTCCATTCATGCACATACAAAATGCAGCTTAAAGCTGTCAACGTGTGATAAGGTGTGGGTATGTGTGACAACTGTTAAAAGATGGCACTTTAATTTCACAACTCTGCACATGGTTTATAAGTATAAAGAATACAAAAACAAAAAGGTAAATGCAATGTCTATCATCTGTCTATAGTGTGTGTGTGTGTTCATTTGTTTAAGTATACAAATGCATATATCCCCCAACACATGAATAGGTTAATAGATAAAACAACACATTTATTTCCAATGATCAAAGTTGGTATTAATGTTTTCAATTGCTGATCCAATCTGTACTACTGCTGTCTTGAAGTAGCTGCAGACGTGTAAGCACTATACACCTCAGGTGTGAAGTGAAAGTGTTGCTAGTAGCATTCTGAACATACCCACACTTTTTACTGGCAGATACATTTTTCTATTTTACAAAGAAGTATTTGATATATCCAACCAGAACAGAAGCTGCAGTTGTTTACATTCAGCAATTGTTCACCATTCTGTCAGTTCTGTCTCCAGCACATAGCAGTCACTCGCATGCATGTTTAAGAAAAGATATATATGAACTATTTTAATCAAACAGGAGTATTAATTTGAGCATTACCTTCTCACTTGATAACATTTATTATGTGAAAGAAAAAGCTTTTCGATCAGTTTCTTCTAACATTTCTTAATGTCAATAAACGTGCTTATTTCTCTTCTTAAAAAAAAGTTTCTATGCTGTTTTTCTTGACAGAACCTCTGAATGAGATTTACTGCGATTTTGGCACAAACACCACAATGTGCATCTGTGTAATAAACATATGCAAGCAGTTAGCATGAGTGTGTAAAATATTCATTCTTAATTATACATCTAATGCAACATGAAAGAAAAATATAGAAAGAGAACTATTTTAAAGAACGGCTAGAGACAACAGGTATGAGGTCAGGAAACTCAAAACAATACAGTTTTAGAGAATGCATTTTATAACTAGACTTCCTGAAAGAATACATTTCAGCACTGTAAATCTGACTATAACGAGGAATTGCAAGATAAAGGTAACAGGCAACTTCAACATGAAGACAGAAAAGGCAAATGCAACTGCACAATGTTTTCTCAATATGTAAGGAGAAAGGAGGGCATATGATTTCTGCTGAAATACATCCAGTTTCTTCTCTTTCTGTGTATCAGTGATGAAGATGCCCATACTGAATTTTTTTGGGGAAAATGCAAATAACAGCCAGACAGGTGATAAACACCTGCGACTTTATCCTAATGTTCTAAGAACTAAAATAGGTTGCAATTATCTCAAGTTAAAATATGAGCTTACACAAAAGGCCAGTCAGTAAACATACAGAGTATAGTTGCACTGTTTACTAGTTGTACAAGTACTTGGCTGGCCCCAATTCACACCCACTAATTATAAAGTGTTTCCATAAGCTGTAGCGTCAGACACCACATTGTGAATAAATGTGTTAATTAGTCTTGGAAATTCCAGTAAACAAGTCAACGGTAAAATTAAGTCTGAGGAACCAAAATTTTAATGTATTATTAGACAAGACTCATTTGCTTGCAATAAAATGTTGCTAAGAAAAATCTAGATGATAGCATGATTTTTGCCTGCAACCATTATTAGCTGCATTGCTGTACCATTTTATGTGTCTGTCAGTCTAGTGAAGTATGTTAAATGAACATTGTAGGTTTTTTGCGCAATATAATTACCAACTATATCTATATTCTATGGTCATTCACCATCTTTTCTCTTGGAAATGCTAGTAATATAGCTTCTCTTGTAGGTTATGCACTATAGAACACGTCACTGTGCAATCTTGTCAGTGTTTGTTTTGTTTTAGATATATGATCTATTGATCTCATTTTCAATATATTAGAAACATTCAAGACAGTGCACTGTGTTTCCTTTATTATGATATGGACTGATAAAAAAAGGTACAGTGTTCTTAAATCTGGAGGAGATACAGTGACAAAAAATCTTTACAGAAGCATCAGTGTCATGGGTGGGGAGCTTTATATAATTTATGTTTAAACAAAGCTAAAATAATCAGATCTTAACTGGCTACAACAACAGAAACTCAGTTTTTTTATAACAGACTATCTCAAAACTTTGTATAAAATACAGACTACATGTAAAAGGTTGTATAAAGTCTGCATTTAAGACATTCCTGTATGAGTTTGTAAACTACTTTGGCCTCCAGATTTAACTGTTTATATTCTTTCTTTGCATCTTTTGTATCTGTTTTACTTGACTTTCTGCATGTGTACATATGGGGACTGTTTAGTCTTCTGAAGCCTTTTTGCCTATATATTAGTATTCTAAATCCTGCAGTCCAGTCCAGGACTGAAGTTTGCAAAATGTTCATAGTTTTCAAATACAAGCAATGGAGATGTTTTCTGTGAATTTCTGTTCCCCATACACCTATAATATGGTACAGTAACACCTTCTACTTGTTCAGGCATCTGATATAGGTTCATAAGTGTTTACTAGGCTAACGACCACAAGGGTCTTTTTAAACCTAGCCATGAATCCCAAATCTCTAACAAGTTCTGGTGCCCTTTGTAAGTGTAAGCAGGGTCTTGGAAGATGAAACATTTACAAGTGGGCCTAGCAGATGAACCATTTACAGGCTGCCTGTGTACATTAGAGACATAGGTGCAAAACCAGGGATGAATTTCCTGTTCCCCATACAATTGTCCAAGCTACATTTGAATTGCATTAGGAAGGAACTGTGCTTGACATGGATGGGGAGCCTGCTCCAGAGAAGGGGTGTTTCCTGGGATACATACCTGTCTCTCCAGCAGATCCTAGTTTAATCACAGGTAAGGTTTAAGTCTTTAGAATGGGTAAATCTGATGCTGTTTGTTTTGCAGATATGCAGGAAGTCCATCTAAATGGGGGTCAAACAATGTCCTGTATGCCAGACATAGATCTTCCCTCAACAGCCTGTATCAGACAGAATGCAGGGATAGAGCCTTGAGGCAGTCTGCATAGGACATGTTACTTACACCCTGTATTCTTTTAGTGAAAAACCTCTGTGGATGTTCCAATTGTTGGACATGCCTTGTTAGTTACATACCAAGCAAGGCATTGTACTCAATGACAGGTCTGATTAATGCAGAATTAAGTGGAACAATGACTTCCTTGGACCTAGATGTCATATCTTTGTTTATAAGTTGTGCAACATAGAATGATTTCCTCACTGCTATAGACACATGCTGGTCAAAGGCTAGATTCCTGTCTATGTGTGTCCCAAAGTCCTTGACTACTGGGTCAACTTTAAGGGGTGTGTTGTCAATATGATAGTTACCAGGGGTGGATGACTTCCTGAAGGAAAAATATTATGCATTCATTGGCATTTAGTTTTAGTCCATGGTTCTGACACCAGTTGTTTGTCTATGTCAGCCCTTCTTGGAGAACATTTGTGTCAGTGCGGGATTCGATGACAGCTCCCAAGTTGCAATCATCTGCAAATTTAGTTTGCCAGAGGCTATTGACATTTGCCTTAACTTCAGAGAAGTAAATGACAAAAAGGAGCTGTCCAAGGACCAATCCCTGAGGGACTCCACTTCTGAATGGCCGCTTTGTGGAGGTGGACTCCCCAATTCTAACTTCCTGGGTCCTGTCTGTTTGCCAGTTGATTATCCACCAAGTGACATAAATGTTTGCACCTAACCTCCAGAGTTTGTCAACAAAGCCTGAGTGGGATATTGTGTCAAATGCCTTGGTCATGTCAAGGAAGACAGTGTGAAAATCTTGCCCTCATACATTGCTTTTGTGACCTTCTCAAAGTCTACCAGGTTGAGTAGGCATGACCTAACTTTGAAAAACCAAACTGGGTTTGGTCCAGTGTCTGGAGGTTTACTATATCATTATTGATCATTTCCATGATAATTATTTCCATGGATTTGCATATGAAACTAGTGAGACTTATGGGTCTATATTTTCCAGGGTCTGTAGATGCCCTACCTTTGTGCTGAGGGATGACTGTTGCTGTTCTCCATTCATGAGGCATGAAGTCTGTTTGGAGGCTACAATTAAATAGCAATTCCAGAGAACCTGATATGTCATGTTTCATACTATTTTGAATGCATCCTTGAATATTGTCTGGGCCCATTGATGCAGTGTTCTTAACTTTAGAAAGAGCATTAAGGACCTGTTACATAGTGATAGTAGGGGGAAGTTATATTTGATGGGATTTCCTGAGGGATGGTTGAGGGGGAGAGAGGGGTAAAGTTGGAGCTGAATTTGTCAGTCAGTAGGTTTGCTATATCTTCTGGCTCAGTATAGGTGGCTCCATTTACAATGAGCTCTGCACACAATTGTATATTGCCTTTGAGGATGCAGACATATCTAAAGAATGTCTTATGGCTGTCCTTGGCCTGGGAGGCCAAATGTACCTCAAATTTGCCTTTGGTAGACTTTATTTGTCCTCGGAATTGCTTATTTAGATTGATGAGAGTGCTTTTATCCTGCTGGGTGCTGCACCTCCTAATTTTTGCCATGATTTTCTTACTTTTGTTATACAGCCTATTGATTTTGTGATTCCAGTAGGGTGACTTGTTTTTTCAGTTAGCTCTGTACTTCTTCCTGGTGGGTACAGCTATTAACAGGCTTGCATAGGGTTTCTGTGAATAGTTTTGCATAGGCAGCAATGTTCCCAGGGTTTATGGGGAATTGGAATTTTGCCAGGTTATCACTTAATAACAAAAACTTAGCCTTAGAGTAGTTCCTGAATATTTAAGGATTAGCTGGGATCCAGGTTTAATTTTTACTTCAAAGGAGACCATCTTGTGGTCTGACCTTACCAGGGAAGACATTACAATAGAGAGTGTGCAGCACTCTCCTATATTAGTGAGGACCAGATCCAGTATGGTGGTACCCCTGGTTGGTGTATTGACAATCTAGTCCAGGGAGTTTGTGTTTACAAATCCAGGAATCTCTGGACCTGTACATTTGGTGTTGTATAGCATTCCCAGTTAATAGTGGGGTAATTAAAGTCACCCATGAATATGGTATTGGGTTGGATGGTTAGTGTTTCCAATGTGTTTAAATAAATGGTATGGGTTTCCTGGGTCATAGAAGAGGACCTATAGCTTGCAAGGAAGTGGTATTGGATTTTGCCTATGGTGATTTGAACATGGAGAAGGTGAAGTACATTCTCCTGTTTGACCTGCCTTGAAGCATATTTATTTTTATACAAATCAAGACACCAATACCTTTAGTCACTGTCTGTGTAGTAGATGGTCTAAATGTGTGTTTGTATTGATGTTTATGCAGGCATGCTTGTGTGTTTAAGTTTGTGGGTTTTCAGTCTGTTCATTTCACCTGGTTATAGCTGAGGATATACTACATCTCACATATCAAATCCGTACTTGGCATTCTGAAATATGCTTTATAGAGCCATAGATGCATAGATTTTCTGTTGCTAGCAAGACATATCCGGTTTACTTTGTTGTTTTATTTCCTAAATAGGTTTCACTGAGACAATGATTGTTTTTCAGGAGCGATCTGGGTGATATTGAAACTGATTGGGGAAATCTAACTTACATGTTGGGAAATTCCTTCAATCTTAACAGGGAATTTCTGACTTCTTCCAAGGAGAGGATGAGCTAATTCTCTATTTTGAAAGAAACTGAAGATAAGGTTTGTGTAAGCGGAGAAGGTGGAATTGGAGATGGCATTTGGAAAGAGGAATGGAGGAACATTGATGGGTTCACTGTCACAATCAAGAAACACTATCCTGCAAGTTTAAAAACACATGAAAAATAAATTATGGTTTTTAAATTGTGACAGTCATTGTTATACCTTTAGAGGAATTTTGCAGGGTTGTCAAACCATCTTGTAGCTCCCATCATTGGAGACTGTACTCCCATATACCCCTGCTATTTATGTTTGCTGATTCTTGATATTACTGCATATCAGACAAGGGGAGAGACTCTGAGGTACCACAGCCCCAGATTTTAGCATATGTTCTCCTCACATATAGCCCAATGAATTACAACAGACAACTTAAGGGAAAGGACCAAGCATATTATTATTAAAATGATTTTACCAGCAGACAAAGAAGTTGAAGAGATATATATCACACCAAAAGAATGTCCATATCTAGTGATAACAAGGGTTGATGAAACCCAGAATGTGAAAGTGTTATTCAAAATGGGTACTAATGAAAAACTATCTGCCAAAGATCTTGACGTGCAAAAAAGAAAAGGAAATGCTTATACAGTCCAGAAGGAAAACTGGAGATAGATGTTTTCTTCTATAGTGGAAAATTAATTTAAATTGGGTTGCCAATGCCTAGACAAGCAGTTGGATAAATGAGCACAGCATACTTACAGTACAGTTTAATAAAATGATTATCTAGGGCCAGAAGAAGTGTAAACAATGTAGCGCACAAGGTAGTAAAGCATAGCAAACGAAGAGGTGTGGGCAACTAGGTAGAATGGTGATCATGACTCTGATATGTTAACGAATAAAGGAAGGTCCCTCAAAACCTAGCGGTAAGGATCAGTGGCCTAACAAGGAGTGACTTAATTAAATAAAAAGTCCTGTCAGAAAAGAATGTGATTAACATCAGTCATTAAAATATTGTGTACAAATGTGAGAGTGAGGAAAATGCAAACACTTTTAGAATGCAGATCGAATATATTCTCTATGGCTAAGGATATCTGCAGTGATAAATGAAATGGATCATTTAAAATCATCTTAGGTTGAGCCAGACTTAGACTTTTGACTGATATAAGCAAAACAACAATACATATTAGAAACAAGGCCCATCTGGAAACGTTCCAAGAAGGAATATTTTCTTATAGAATGTAGTTTTTAGTATGATGAATTTTAAAGTTGATAATATTTAAGAATGTACCAATCTTAGAAAGACATTATTTTTATTTATTTATTTATTTATTATTTTATTTATTTTATTTTATGTTTGTTTACCGGGATAGTCTGACTAGGTGGAAAGCCCATTTTCAGTGGAGGCCTAGGGGGAAAAGTCCCACATGAAATATAAAAACTTGAGAAATTACAATTATACTAGATAGACCCAAGAAAAAATGCAGTCACATGAACAAATACAAAAAAATAAATAAATAAGTCGGATAGCTAAAGAATAAAAAAAAAATCACATGTTAATACATAGTATAAACTAATACACATCTAGGTTGCTTGATCCAAAAAGTTATATCTAGTTGCAATAAAAATTATATACATATATGTTAAGAAGATCGTGGTTGGTTCATATGGTTATTTAGTATTTAGAGAGCATAGCTATATATCTGTGTTAGTGGATAAAATATGGAATAAGTAGAAGAAAGAGGTGAGATGTAGGTTAGTATCTGTTATGGAATTAATTAGGTGGAATTTAGAAGAAATTTATGTAGAGGTGGTATTTACCTAGAGACAGTATTCAGCCAGGATGCAGACAAGAGCAGAGCCAGGATTTAGATAGTTGGGACTTGAGCAGTGTTTTACATTTTTGGGAAATAACAGTGGTTAGTATAGATTGGGAGGTCAAATTCCATGCCCTGGAGATATGATTTGAGTATAGAGAGTCTCCATGGAAGTTGTTAGCCTTAGTGACTTGTAACAGTAACTTATCATTGGATTTGAGTTGCCTTGTGTTGGTTTGTATTTTAAGTAGATTTTGTAGGGCTGGACATTTTTCAGGTTGATATACTATGTTGTGGGCTATTGGAAGTTGGGTAAATGTAAGGAGATTACGTAATTCAAGCCAGTTAAGTTGCTGTAAGGCATTACAGTGATATGGGGAGTTGTTAGCAAATCTGGCAATTTTGTTGTAGGAAACTTCTAATTAGTTTGATTTTCTTCAGGTTAGTGAAGATGGCAGAGACATATAGGTGAGGAGACAGTAAATGAGTTCTGGTGATAGATTGTCTGGTAAAATTAGAAAGATATGGTTTGGATCTATTGAGACAGCCTAATTTTATGTGTACTTTTTAATAACAGTTGCCAGATGTTTATCAAATTTCATACTGTTATAAATTGTGATACCAATTAGTTTGCTGTGATATTGGTTCAATCTTGATGTTATCTGATGAATAGATTTGAAATTATGAGTGTTAGTTAGAGGGTTTATTGTATGAGAAAATCATTAGTTTTGTCTTATTGGGTTTAAGGATTAGTTGTGAGCTAGCAAGTCAGGATTCCACAGCAGTAAAAGATAGCTGTGTATTTTTCATGAAGTTCAGAGAGTGAGGGAACTGCACAGTTAAGTATAGAGTCATCTGCATATTGTACGACTGTGGCCAGGTCAGTAGCAGAATGGAGCTTATTAGTAAACATGTTAAATAGGAGTGGGCCTAAGATTGATCCCTGTGATGCACCTAGTGTAACAGGTAATGTAGGAGAGAATTCCTTGTGCCATTTAACTGCTTGGTGTCGATCTGATAAATAGTCATGGAACCACTGAAATGTAGAGTGGCTTAGACTGAGGAACAGGCGTTCTTGTAGAGGTTTTTAATGGGAGACTGTATCGAAGGCTTTAGACATGTCTAGGAATATTGAGGAGACTAGCTGTCCATTATTTCTATGATGGTCAATGGTGTCTGTAAAGCTTAATAATGCTATGGTGGTATTATGGTTAGGTCAAAAACCATTGTGAGTGTTAGTTAGGAGATTATTTGAGAGTAGGTGATTCATAAGTTGTGAGTGAATGCATTTTTCTAAGATTTTAGATAGAGGTGACAGAATTGCAATAGGTCTATAATTCGAAAGGTCTGTACTGGTTCCCCCTTTATGTAGTGGTATTATTTATGTAGAATGTTTTCCATATTTTGAGTACATGAAATTCATTTATGGAGTGATTAGTACTGAGATTGGATAGGTAATGACATCAGCTGCTAACTTAAGGTAGTCGGCTGGTAGATCATCTGAAGCTAGGGTGGTGGGTTTAAGTTTGTTAAGCATTCTTTTGATTGTGCTGGTTTGTACAGTATTAAAAGAAAAGATACTGGTTGAATTGTTAAGTTAAGTGGGGATTTTTAGTGGGGAAATGCTGTTTGGTTTTGTTAGGTTTAGGATGGAGCTGGTGAAGTAGTTACTGATTTGACTTGCTATGCTATCCTGTACATTTGTGTTGGAGGGGGTTGGGGTTACAGATTGACCTGGGTACAATAGTTGATTTATAGTTCTCCAGAATTTTTGGGATTGTTGTGATATTTTTGTTGTGTTGTTATATAGTAGGTTTTTGTCATTTTTTTACTTGTTTTTTGAACTTTTTCTTAGTTGTTGGCAACAGTTTAGTGTAGCTGGATTTTTATTGGATTGGTATTATGCCCAAACTTTGTCTCTGGTTCTGAGTAGTTGTTTTGTTTCTTTGGTTAGCCAGGGGGCATAATTTGCTTTTGTTCCTATAGCTCTAAGGGGGGCTTGGCTATTTAGTATGTCCAGGAAAGTATCATTAAAGTATGATATTGCAGTGTCTAGTAGGAGGCATTTTAGTGGAGACCAGTCACACTGTTTAAAGGTTAATATGAAGTCTTGAGAAGTTTTTTTTTGTTACATATTTGCCTAAATATGGTGGCTTTGGAAGACTGTGGATTTTTTCGGAGGAGGTATGTGGGTAAGTGGTTGCTTAGGCTACCTGGGAGACATCTTGACTGTCTAGCAAGAGAAGGTTTGCTGGATAAAGTCCAATCCAATATTGAGTGTCTATTTTTTTATCTGGTCAAGTTGGAGAATTTATTAACTGGGAGAAACCATGTAAGTTTATGAAATTTGTGGGATTTTCTGATCTTCAGGTTGACCGATCTAAGTTGAAGTCTCCCATAACAATGGTTTCTTGTGAAAAACTAGTGGATGTCCAGTGTAGGAAATCTTCTATTATGGTGGGATTGTTGTTGTGGGGAATATAAATTACTATTATGATTATGAATTTATTGGAGTTTAGCTCTAGTCTAGAGAATAGCATCTCAGCATTATTTAGGTTTAGTGGGTGTGGGTCCAGGTATTCAAGCTTTAGTAAGTTTTTTATACATAACTGCTATACCTCCACCTTACTTAATCAGTCTAACCTATGAATGTTGTAGCTCTGGAGTAGTATCTCATTGTTACTTATTGTAGGTTTTAGCCAGGTTTCAGTTAAGACAGCTATGTCTGGATTGTTGAGAGAGAGAGAGGAATGCATGCAGTTCATGGATTTTGTTTGATAGACTCCTAAGGTTCATGTTTAGTAGTAATATGTCTGATTTTTTTTTTATTTTTGCGGGAAATGGTGCTATTGATATTATTGTTTTTAGGAAGTGACACATCTGGTTGTAATTGATTAGGTTTGGGTCCTGGATTTGGGTGGACATCCCCACCAAGCTTAATTTTAGATAGTATGTGCATCAGTAAGTTTTGGTATTTAACTACAAGTTTGTTTTTGTTTTTTAGGTTGGCTGGGAGTGTTTAGGAATATATTTATATGTGAATAATTCTATATTGTTGGTGTTGAAAAGGCTTGATGAAATATTAATGTGTGTTATTTTATTGTAGTGCAATGTAGGGGTAGAAATGGTTGAGGAAGGATAGGTCGTGGGTAGTTGATGATGGAAGGATGTAATTTCAGAGAAAAGGAAGAGTAGGATTAGGAGTAGGATGTGGATAATATGCATAATGGGTAGGAGATGGGAGCTAAGTAAGATATAGCAGGAGTGGAAGGGATAGGGTTATTTGGTGTTTTAATTCAGAAGGAGACTTATGGCTGTAAGGGTGGAAATAGACTAAGGAGGGTGGAGTAGACTGTGCATGTATTATGATGGGTAAGGTGGGAGGGGTAACTATAATAGTGTATGGAGTATGGAGTGTGGGTGATGTAAGTAGATTTTCTTTTAAGAGTTGGTTATGTTGGGGTCTGATTGGTTGATTGTAAGTGGAGGAGTGGCTTCTGTAAGATAAATATATGAGTAGTGGGGGGTGTGAATTGGGGGGTAGGGTAGGGGAGCGGAGTGAACCCGAGCAAAGCAAGAGTGAATGCAGTAGGACAGAACTGGACTTTGGTCTTCAGTCTAACAAGGAAAAATAGTCAGAAAAACTAGGAGACCTCAGGTATGTAGCAGAGCAAGAAAAAAATACAAATACTGCAGAGTATTAATCTGTATAACCAGCAGGAAAATGACCACTATCAACATGTTTTGAGTATACCAGCTAGATACCACCCCCTCCATCTCAAGCACAATGCTTCCTCAATGTATGCTGACACTTTCCAAAGTGACATTTCTACAGTTGCATTGTCTGAACAATTTGGGGGTGGATACAATAAAAGTATGTTTTGTTTTCTTTTCAAATGTTCTACTGCTGTATCTACAGTAATGCAATTGAACAAATAAATAATTATTAATAAATTAAGACATTAGCCTTACTTGCATTTCATACCAATTTAGCATAACAAAAGTATATGTAGGAGGGTTTCAAATGTAAATACTGATAAAGTGACATTTGAGAAGGGTGGAATTGTATGACCTTCACTGGCAGGCCATAGCTGAATGTTGAAATGCAAGAAACACTGTTTCATTGACACCAGTCAAAACACAAAATCCTGAGCCAGGTCAGAATCCAAATTTACAAAACCGGTGGCCATACTTCAGAGTTGAAGAACTGAGGGAAGAATTTGGCTAAAATTGAAGTAGAGAAATTGAAATAATACAAATAGTACCTGTGTAGGGCAATGGTGAATCCAGATAGATTGAGTGATGGAAGGTAGTCAGACTTCCAGGGATGACTGTGAAGATGCAGTTGGACTAGGCAAGGCTGAAATATGGAGTTGGAAGAGTGTGGTAACAAGTCAGCTGCATCAAGTTTGATACTGGTGACATTACAGGCCTATTGGTGAGGTTAAAATGAAGCAATGTGGCAGGCTTTTTGTGAAGTTATATCAGGGTCATACTAAGTAGGCCAGTAGATGTAGGTATTCAGAATGATAGGTCACATGTTCAACAGGCAGAGATCAGACATGGCCAAGGCACTTGTACAAACTCATTAGACATAAGGCAAAGTAGTAGTCTATGTAAGATGGAATAGTTAAAAGGGCTAGTATTACAGTGTTTTGATATACATGTGTCAGAAGACATTCCTGCAGATTACTTTGGAAGGTGTCAGCATATATTGAGGAAGCATTGTGCTTGAGATGGAGGGGGTGGTATCTAGCTGGTATACCCAGACAAGTTGATAATGACACAAACAGAGAGGTGGCAAGCCTTCAGATCTGCTTAAGGGGCAGATAAGATTCCCCAGATGGAAATGGCTGGAAATGGTAGGAGGCAAAAGTCAGGAAACCAAACTAACTATATGGAGATCATGCAACATTAGGTAGCTGGAGGTGGAGAGAGAAGCAAGTTGAGAAAGGATGGCATCCAGGAGATATAAAAAGACTCAGGCAAGTGAGATTCTATTCCTGAGGTGAAGAAAGCACATTGTAAATGTTTGAGGGTCTAGAAAACAAGGAACAATGAGGGAGAGATCTCATTATAAAAAGAAGCAAGCAGAAAAGCATATGGGCTAACTTAGACAATCTGAGAGAGAAAAGAAGAGAGGCAAGGGAGATGGATGGCTGGAGACAAAAAATGAGGTGGTAGCAGTGATGGAGGAATGAAACAAAGGATTAAATGTTAAGGAAAGGCTGAGGATGACACATTTTTCTAGAAGAAAGTTAGCAGTAGATCTGGGGGCTGCAAGACAAGAGTCCACAAAGTCTGATTGTAAGAGTGGCTACAAGAGAGCATCAGACAATCTAAGCTGAGCCTGTTGATGAAGGTGTACTGTTTTTCTGATCTTGGTGTTGACTGTTGACATTTGAGAGACTCTAAGGTATGCCAGGTGGCAAGAGAGCAGAAGATTAGTTTGACTCTCATGATTTGTTTTATCAACAAATGAGATATAATGGTGCAAGCAGTGGGATGAAGGCTGAAGCAAAAAGGCATTACGACAAAGAATGTAATCATTTTCATAAGATGGATGCTGGAGTTGTGCAAAAATAATTACTTCACAATTGAAAATTAAAAAAGAAGACAGATGCTTTCTCTGAGGGAGTAAAAAAGAAGAGGACCATGAAAATAAAACAAATTTAGGTCGAATGCTGTAAAATAATGTGTCAAATGTAAAGGATATAAAATGCATAGAGGAGAAGAAGTGGTTGCAAACATACATACTTACATGTATATATATATATATATATATATATATATATATATATATTGTAGCACAACATAGTAAAGCTCACTTATTAGCAAAGTTAAAGTAACCCAAAAGTGTCCAAATACTTACATGAATAGTATACATAAAACATTTATTGTGAATGTGGTATAGCTGAACATTGTTGCTTTAAACTGAAATATTTCTTTACCTTATTTGAATATGTTTCTTTAAGAGCAGAGAGAAAATTTGCTGTATTAGTAACAGAAGTTTTTAAGGAGACATAATTAAAGTTGCATAACAGGAGGACGAAGAAAAGACCATAGCTAGTTTATTTGTCCTGTGTAAAAGAGGATTTTATACCTCCAACATCAGCTATGGAAGTGAGATGACAGAGTGGACTAGAATATGACACCAGGAGGAAGAGGGAATTTGCTCCTGTTAATTGAGTTGTGCACTATTATGAGACAGACAGATACAAAGAGAGAGAGAGAGAGAGACACTTACTGAATGAGATCATAAACTAGCAGTATGGAACTGTTTTGAAAGTACTTGCTGTGAGTCTGTTAGCCCCAGAACTTTTGTTTGAAAAGACCCCGCATTTTTAAGTAATTCTGTATAATAAACATCAATGTTTTCTAAGACTGCTTTGTGTTTCACCTTTAACGGTCCACACTGGTGGATTGCAGGTAGCATTTCTGGTAAACTTTTTATGCAATTCCTGAGACTATGCTTATCACTGCCAACAAAAATGAGTCATCCTTCTGAGTATAGGTTTCCTCAGAGAGAGAGAGAGAGAGAGAGAGAGAAAAAAAGAGGGGGTGACATGCAGACAGACAGAGAGAGAGAGAGAGAGAGAGAGAGAGAGAGACTCTTGTGGTGTGCCTGAGAGTTTCTTTTTTCTTTGGTAAGTGAAGCTCTGTGTGGGTTTGTTTACCATAATGACAGCTATGGAGTAGCTACTTCAGATTATCAGTGCCAAAGCCAAAGGGATGGCAGCTGTGGGTAACTCAATGGCAATTCCAAAGATAGTTCCAGAACTAAAGCAGTTAACCATGTAGTGGAACCTATATGTATACCGTGTCAACTTTGACTAGTACATCAAACAGAAGGGATTTTACTGTGCAAATATGACCAGAATCCAATCAGTTCAGGTGACTGCAGAACTGGCCGTCACAGAGATGGAGGAAAACTAATATCAGGACTATGATAAGGCTAAAAGTCATTACTTGTAAGAGTTGTTTTTAACTTTGCTATATTATTTCAAATGTGTCACCGATGGAATTTGTCATATAACAAAATGGTAAGAGAACAATTACATGACCGATTTAATTTGTCATGTACAATTACATGACCGATTTAATTTGCCATGTAACAAAATGGTAAGAGAACAATTACATGACTTATACAATAAATTTATGGTTAGATCATAAAGTTAGCATGCTAAAAAGAAAATAGTAGAAATGTTAGCTGTTGACAAATTTAAGAGATTTTTCTTTACTGTTTTAAGAAAGTGCATTTGTCAATATGACCCTCAGGATTCTGAAATTTTTGCTGTACTGGGAAAGGGTTATACCATGAAACCATATGTAGAACTGAGTGGTCTGAAATTGTACTGAAACCGGCCTCAAATATTGATAACAAACAAAAAGTATCCGCTACAGAACTATCCTTTTAAATGTGGAAAAAGGTCACATAGCTAGATATGGTAACACCATTATATGTGTAGAAACTATAAGCCATAAAAAGCATGCTGGCAGTGATGTTAAGCCTATGGAATGTGGTTAACTGTCTGCTAGAACGATTAAGACTAAATTCATTTTACTGTGCTGCTGTAGAGACAATTATGTGCAGTGTCTTAATTGTTGATAATGTACTACAAAGACTGCTAGATTCAGGCAATAGGGTCATTTGATAAAATAGCAGGATGCATATAACAAGAAAATGCTTAATAATAAAATAATTGAAGTAGGATGTTTTCAGGGAAACAATAAATGGTATCCCATTACTAATATAAAAATATAAACTGTATTTGGGAAAGTAGTTCACTCTGTCCCAATAGTGCCTAATGGAATACATGATAATAAGGAAAGATTATTTACAACTTTAAAGATGTGTGGCAGCAACAAAAAGAATGTATTCCTTTATATAAACCACGTTATCAGTGTTAGCTGGAGAACTATCAAGAGATTAAGCCAACAGAGACACGTGTCTGCTTAACTTGGAAAATTTGTGGATTTGCGGGGGGAGGACAACCACCTAACATATTCATTTGAGTGCAATAATCTAACAAAAATTAAAGCATAATTTTAGAAAGCCCTAAAGTTGGAAAAATTACTAAAGATACAGACAGAAGAACTTAAAACATTTAATGAGATATGTCAGTCTACACCTATGATAGAGCAGCCTGAAAATGTAGACTAAGTAGAAGGAGGACATGTATGTACTAAATACAGCAGTGCTGCAAAGCAGGGGGTAGAAGTGTCACTGCAGCTTAAATGTGTTGCAAAGCAGGTAGTCAAGTGGCACTGCAGTTTACATGTGTTGCAAAGCATGAAGGACAAGTGGCTAGCAGACCTGAAGAGAAGTGAACACTCACAGATATGGTATACTCTGATGGAATGAAGTTAGGAGGAACAAAAAGTCCACAATCTAAGAGGAATCATAAACTTTCTCCCCAGCTAAAATAAAAAATCCCATAAATGGAGAATTCCGAGTACAAGTGAGTCTTGATGAGAAAAAAAAAAAACTAATTGTAAGAAATACTTCACTTGTATAGTTAAATAGGAATAAATAGTTTCTGGTCAGAGTTTAAAACCTACTTCTGTAAATGTGTTGCAGGACAAAAATCAAATTAGGGAAAATTACTTAATGGGCATTTATAAATAAGGGAAAAAAAGTACAACTGGAAATAAAATGTGCTCTGAGTTACCCTTTTCAGAAGGAATGTAATGGATAAAATAATGAAAAAAAAAAGAAAGTGAGAAGGCAGTGTGCACCCAGAAGAAGATAGCATATACTGAGAGACAGGTTAGGTTTGAACAGAGCCCTAATGATATTCTCATTGACCCAAAATACAGGAGCCTTAAACAAAAACAAGAGATGAAGGTTTTACACATCAAATTCATAAAGAAAGTGAACAAGAACATTTTAATTAGATAGAGATAATAAAAAATACTAAATCAGGGACCCCATACTCAAAAACTATGGGAACTTCATGAGAACTAACATACTAAGCTGAGGGCCACAATTTACAAAAAAAAAAATAAAAAATAAAATAAGGTAATCAGTGCAGCTGTGAATGCAATGTAGTAGCTTCTCTTAGCTAAAGTTATGCTATGGTGAGGGCTGGTTGAGGCATGAAGACCATTAGTGTGAGATCTCTGCACTAGAGAATACTGGCATGAGTTGTCCTTTTGAGGAGCAGAGCTAGAAAATGAGAACCCAGTGCCTTTGTTCTTCAAGAGGAAGCACTACCTTCTATTCCATGGCTGATTGACCCTGGACAAAAAAAAACAGAATTAGCTGACCTTAAGGTTCATAGGTTCATGGTTCATAGGTAGGTACTAGGCTATCTGCCCGAGGACATTTATAAGCCTAGTCAGAGTGTGTCGGCTTTCGCCACCCCATTGATTAATTAACTGATCCTCTGTCAAGCAGAGCCAATGAAGTGATCCCAGGGGTGTATTTTCTGTTACCCATCCACTCGTCAAGGTTTCTCTTGAAGAATGTTAGTGAGGGACTCTGCCTGATGTAATTTGGAATTTTGTTTCAAAGCATGGGGAGTCTCTGTGACAGGAATCTATCCCTCCAGCATGTTCTATTTATTGTTGTGGTGAGGTTTAGCTCACTAGACCGCATGGCTCGCAGTGACTTGGATTTCTTTAGGTGGAGCATGTCCATCAATTCTGAGTTGGACATGGCTTTATAAGTCAGGCAGAGATCACCTCTGACTAAGCAATATGCCACTGAGTACAGCCGGAGTTTTTTCAGTCGGGCTGCATAGGACATATGTTTGAGACCAGTAATCCTCTTGGTGAGGTACTTTTGTGGTCTTTCCAGCTGTTGGAAGTGTCTTGTGAGGTACATCCCAAATGGGGCATTGTACTCTATGATGGGTCTAATGAGTGACGAGTAGAGGGGCACTATAACCTCTTTATTTCTAGATGCGAACCCTTTAATAATTAGATGGGCCACATAGAAGGATTTCTTAACTACTTTGGCAATAT
This sequence comes from Protopterus annectens, assembly GCF_019279795.1. Classification (NCBI taxonomy): domain Eukaryota; kingdom Metazoa; phylum Chordata; order Ceratodontiformes; family Protopteridae; genus Protopterus; species Protopterus annectens. The sequence continues at coordinate 277,559,436 of NC_056731.1, forward strand.
GATTGTCAAAGGAGAGATTACTATCTACCTGGGTCCCCAGATCTCTTATTACCTCTTCTGCATTAAGGGGGCTGCCACCTATGTGGTAATTCGTGGGTGTTTTGTTTTTCCCAAACGGGATGACTATGCTTTTTTTGGCATTTAGCTTGAGGCCATGACTTTGACACCAGGTTTCCGTCTCAGTGAGGCCCTTTTGGAGGATGTCTGGGTCAGCCGGAGAGTCAATTATTGCTTTCAGTTTGCAGTCATCAGCGAACTTGGTTAGTCATAGTCCCCCTGTGTTTGCCTGTACTTCTGAGAAGTATATGCCGAACAGTAGGGTTCCCAGGACCGAGCCTTGCAGGACACAACTTGTGACTGGTTTAGAGTCAGACCTGGAGCCCGCTATTCTTACCATGTGAGTTCTGTCTGTAAGCCAGTTGGCAACCCATCTCATGACGTAGGGGTTTATGTTTAGGCTGGTGAGTCTTTCTGTAATACTCAAGTGGGGAATGGTGTCAAAAGCCTTGGAGAGGTCAAGGTAGGCTGTGTGAACCATCTTTCCCTCATCTATGGCATTGGTGACTGTCTCGAAGAAGTCAACCAGGTTTAGTAGGTATGATCTGTCCTTAACAAAGGACAATCTCAATTAGCATTGGGTATGGTGCATCAGGAGCAGTCTTATGGCATGAGGGAAGGAGAGCTCTGGTGTTGCCAGGAATGGCCCTCAAGGTCATTATAAGTCAGAGGGAGAAGCTTCAGACTACAATAGTGAAATACGGAAGATGAAAGGGACAGCAATGTAATATACTGGTTGTATAGCTTTAAATCTGATAGTGCCTACCTACAAAATGTGCATTTCACATGATAAACTCCTGTTTAGAAGCTGAGGAGTTGACTAAGGAAATAGGAGTATGTGAGTTAGTGAGTCACATAACAAATCAAAATAAAGTAAACTTGTACTGTAAATGTAATAGGAGTGAGAAAGCAAGTTGTGAGAACACAGTTAAGTATAGCACACTTAAAATTTAAGCTCTAACATTGCTGTTTGCTTCATATAACTCCACTGGACAACATTTAACATTACAATAGTCCTGCTAGACAGGGGTCCAGGGAAGTAAATATTGTGGGAAGAAATATCCAGGGAATTGTTATGGCTAGGTTTGTATAGGCCCTAGGGCCAATAGCCTAGTACCAACCTATGAACCTATATAGATATATATATATATATATATATATATATATATATATATACATACATATATATTTATATATATGTTGTGGTTATAGTCTTAGTAGGAAGAAATGCTCTGCATTTAACAAGTGTTATAAAAACTATAGTAGAAAACAATTATTTTTCAAAGATATGCAAAAGGAGAGAAAATGTGTTCAAAAGAATTTGTCATTGAACAGACATAAAAATGTGTTGCCTATTGGTACAAGTGATATAAAAAGATTTGATGCAATAAACTTTGAAAATGCATCAGAAATAGATAATAGTGTACGTCAGATTGCTGCTTTACAAGAAAAAATGAGAATTAATCAATGAAATATTGAATTTAAGCTAGACATGGCTGCAGAGTATATTATTATGTATGGAGATACTTTTGAAACATTAAATGTAAAAGGAACAGAAGAAAGAGCTACATACGGATCATTAAGGTAGGAAACCACGGTAGTGGTGCTGCGGTAGCATTGTCGCTTTACAGCAAGATGTTGTCGCATTCGATTCTCAGCTAGAGCGTCTTCTGTGTGGAGGCATGCATGAATGGGCGTGCCTTTGTTGAAGGTTGTGCATCAGGGCTGGTAACTCAGTATGTAAAAATCAACTACCAAACATTAGCGGACCGGAGTTCCGCTGTGGCGACCCCTAACTGGGATAAGCCGAAAGACACAACAACAACAACAACAGATCATTAAGGTACTCAAGAAATCAAGTAAAGATACTGACCTAAGAGTTATTTTTATGTGTGAATATGCAAATTACAAAAAGTTATAGCACCTAAAGATGCTAATTTGCCAAATATTCTGGATTGCTTGTTTTTTTTTTTTTCTTTTGAGAAGCTAGGAATGGTTAAATAAATTCAGTGTAAGGAAAAAAAGTATATAGATGTTAATGTAGTACACATTCAGGAAAAGTTCCACAGACAGAAAAGAAAACTGAATATTCCACATAAATCATGCAAAATGATATCCCATGATACGTTTTTTGTTTTCCTTTTTTTTATTTTTCACTTTCTGCAGGCTTTGTGTAATGACTCCTTCTACCTGCACTCAGATAGTTTATGTTTTCCTCCTTTAGAGTGAGATCCAAGCTCATCAGGCAAGGCAGGACAGGGCAGCCGCCCTACTAGCCATTCATTCTATGACCAGACAGCTTAAACAGCGCATTTGCTCCCCATCGAAGTGAGAGTGGGGTGTTAAGATGCAGACCAATCTGCCAGTCCTGTGGGTTTCTGTCAGCACTCCCAACCCTCTCTCTGTCAGTAGCTTTTGACCTTTGTAAGTGTTACTGTTCAGAAGGCAGACATGTTGACACTCCTGTCTAAGTAGCAGACTGCTGTGCAGTGTTGGACTTGCTAAACTCTTTCTTCTAGTAGAAGTACAAACATACTTTTAGGAATCATCAGTACAGCAAACCACATACCCCTACCCCCAGTGATAGAAAAGCCATCATTGGCCACTCACTCCCACCATGCAACATGGCTAATCTGGGTCACAGAAAATTATAGTTCTATATCATCAGGCCAGGCCATCCATCACAAGAATGTGATTTAACTGAAGATTTGGGAATTTTCACATAAAAAAAAACACATATTCAGATAAATTCTGATTGTATGCTAATGATACCTTCTGAAAAGAAAGCATCAGTAGCTCTCAGGAGTAGAAAAAATTCAGGAACTGAAATTAATGGAAAATTTAAGTATCATTAAGAAATGATTAGAGCCAAAAGAATTTGTAAATATTATAGTTATTTTTGTAAAGCAATACTTGAGGTGATTAAAAATAGCATTACCCATTGCTCCAAGCTGAGTAATCTCCAAAGTGTGTGCACATAATGCACATTGAAAAGGTATATATTCCTTAGGTTTCTGTTTATATTTAGGAACCTCCGTAGAATATTCCTAGCAAAACCTGTTCTGGATCTGGAAATATAACCCAGTTTGTAATACTTTGTAAAAGTATGTGCAGGGGATCAAACTACTGCCTCTAGAATAGTTATAGAGTCCACCACTTTCCAGAAAGCCACAGATAAAGCAAAAGCCCTGGTAGAGTGGCCCCCTAACCCTGCTTGGAGGTGGTTTGTTATGGTGAGAATAATAAAAAGAAATAGCATGAGACATCATTTAAAAATTAACTGCCTTGACATTGGTTCTCCTTTTTCCTTACCTTCATAGGACAGAAACAGCTGATTGGTTTTCCTAAAGGATTTAGTTCTGTCCAAGTAGTGACTGAGCTACCTGTTGACACCCGGAGCATGAAGGATTCTTTCTCCTTTGTTTTTAGGTTCTGGAAATAATATAGAGAGACTAATATAGTGACTCATGGTAAAATCTAAACCCATTTTTAGGTATAAAAAGGATTTTTTTCTCTCAGAAATCCATAAACCATAAACTTGTGAAAAATGAGGTAGTGTTCATTCACTAAAAGAGCTTATAAGTCAGACACCCTTCTCGCAGAAGTCATAGCAATGAGCAATACAGTCTTTCATGTTATGAATATCAAATCAACCTGATAAGCTGGTTCAGACGGGAGAAGAGTTAGCTTTCAAGCACAAAGTTAATATCCCAAGGAGGACCCACCTGTTTTCTAGTAGAACAACTATGTAAAACCTTTTTCAAGAGCTGCTTATCTTAAAGAAAAGTAGAAGGGGGGGGGTCCATTGGCAGACAAGTCGAATTGGCTGACGGATAAATCTTGAAGGAAGAGTAAGAAAAGCTAAAGGACAGTAATTCACCCAAATAGTAAAGAACCAGAGGAAACAGAGCCTTAAAAAGGTCCTGGTTCTTGAAAAGGCACCAACTAGAAAGCTGTTTCCTCTTACAAATATATGATTTCCTAGTAGCATCTTTTAGCCTTCTTTAGTACCTGCTGCATGTCCTCGGGGGAAAAAAACGTTGCCTTAAAGGTATAAAAATGATATCCAGACAGTAAATTGAAGTGTTTTCAGGTTGGAGTGTATCAAATAACCTCTGCCGTATGTGAGTAAATCTAGTCTGTGAAGAAGCTTGTGGTAATTGCCCTTGCTCAGTTTCAAAAGAAGAAAGATCCACTGTTGTCTGAGTCAAAAGAGTCACCACCATAATCTCTGGGGAGTCCTTCTGGATCTTTAGGTCAACTCTGTATATCAGTGGAAAGGTAGAAAAGCATAGATGAACATGCCTGTCCAAAATAATAAAAAAGCAGCTGTCATCCAGGCAGGTTTGCACAGAATTTAGTCAGAATGTCTATAACTGACTGTTTTGAAAGGAGGCAAACAGATCTAGTTCAGTTGTTCCTCATAGCTGGATCATTTCCCGGAAGCCCCCCCCCCAGGTGCAGTTTCCATTTGTGAAGGTTGTACATCCCACTACTGGATCAGTAATCAAAGAGCCTCAATCCTCGCCACTGGCAACAGTGAAGGACATACACTAGGAAGATAACAAGTATACAGGCTGTGTCATACGTGAGCTCCAAAAGGAATTAACCCCGCATCTTAATACCCTGTTCAGTCTCAGCCTCTCCACAGGATATGTGCCCATAGAATGGAGCACGGCAATGGTGGTCCCACTACACAAGGGTGGGGCCACAACTGACCCTGGGAACTGCCAACCAATAAGCCTGACCAGTCTGATCTGTAAGGCTATGGAGCGAATCATTATGGAACTCATAAATGGAGAGATTGGGACCTCCAGTCGCTGGACCCCACACAGTTCGGCTTCATCAAGGGCAGATCATGCCTCCTGAACCTGGTGGATTTCTTTGAGACAGTTACTCAGGCTATAGATAAGGGAAAGGAGGTACACACGGCTGACCTTGACCTTGCTAAAGCATTTGACACCATTCCCCATTCAGGTATTATTGATAAGCTCACCAGCCTGGGCATAAATCCTTACGTCACAAGATGGATCACAAACTGGCTCTCAGACAGATCCCATAAAGTAAGAGTAGCGGGATCTATGTCTGAATCCAGACCAGTAACGAGTGGTGTGCCTCAGGGCTCTGTCCTGGGGCCCCTCCTGTTTGGCATATACTTCTCAGAAGTACAGGCAAGCACAGAAGGGCTGTGGCTGACTAAGTTTGCAGACGACTGCAAACTGGGTGCTATAATAGAGACTCTGGCTGACATGGAGATCCTCCAGAAAGGCCTAAATGAGACTGATGCATGGTGTCAAAGCCATGGTCTCAAGCTAAATGCAAAAAATACGTAGTAATCCCCTTTGGAAAAAACAGAGTACCCGCAAACTACAACATAGGAGGTAATCCCCTGAAATCTGAAGAAGAAATAAGGGATCTAGGGACCCAAGTAGATAGTCAGCTTTCCTTTGATAACCATGTTGCCAAAGTGGTTAGAAAATCCTTCTATGTGACCCATCTGATCACGAAAGGGTTCGCATCAAGATCTAAGGATGTAATGGTGCCCCTCTACTCTTCCCTCATCAGACCCATTATTGAATACAATGCACCAGTTGGAATGTACCTGGCTAGACATCTCCAGCAGCTGGAGAGACCACAAAGGTACCTAACCAAGAGGATTACTGGCCTCAAACAGTTGCCCTATGCAGCACAATTGAAAAAGCTAAGACTGTTCTCTGTTGCATACCGCTTTCTCAGAGGCGATCTCTGTCTAACGTACAGAGCCATGTCCAACCCAGAATTGTTGAACATGCTCCATCTTAGCAAAATCAAATCTACTCGAGCTACACGCTCTAGGGATATAAACCTCAACACAACAATGAATAGAACATGCTGGAGGGATAGATTCCCTTTGCAGAGACTTCCCTTACTATGGAACAGGGTCCCGATCTACATAAGACAGAGCCCCTCACTATCACTCTTCAAGAGGAACCTTGATGAGTGGATGGGTAACAGAAAGTTCACACTGGGGATCACACCAACAGCACTACTAGATAGGGGCCAAGGGTACTAGCTGCTAGTACAAGGGTCTAGGGAACTACTAAAGGGGTGGTGAATACCGCACACCGTGGCTGGGATAATATATGCCTTTGGGCAGATAGCCCAGTACCAACCTATGAACCTATACACACAGTATTTCCAGATGCAGCTCTCTGCATCAGGTGCAATTTCCCTTAAGAGCACACAGAGACCACACTCAGTCCGGGGCTGGTTAATGGCTCTTTCTCCAGATCCCCAGTAAGTCTCCCCATTGGCATAGCCATAGAGTTGAGATCTCAGCTGAGTGGCCAAGCCAGAACTTCCCCAGCACCCTCTCTGTCCAACCAGTGCTTTGTGTCCCTGACATGTAATTATTTACAAAATTCCAAACAGCTGTTCTGGAAGTATTTCCCTTTGTCACCCCCCGCCCCCCGAAGACTCAAGCTAGTTTTTCAAGTGACCCTTGAGAAACATTGCTTGAGTGGGATGAGCCTCTCTAGGAATACATTACCCTCTACCCTGTCTTGAGATTTCAGCTGCCTTGGCATTGCTGACCCGAGTACAGTGCTGCACTGTTCTATCATATGCCTGCAACCCTAGGCTCCACCATAGTAATTTGGGATTTTTCTGGCTGGCGCCTTGTAGCCATAGATCCCCCTCAGACTCTTCCTGCCTTCTACTGCAAATATTTAGCATGGTTATTTTTCATTATGTTAACATGGTACAGTTTGTGCACCTGCTTCCTGCCTAGCAGTTCTACCAGGTAGTTAATATATCTGACTTTCCTTACCACTTTGAAGCATCCCTCCCAAGCTGCTTGCAACTTGTTGTGTCTGACAGGAATGAGAAACAGGAATGAGAACTATCACCTGCTGTTCCACAGCATACTCTCTAGCTTGAGCATTCCTATCATACCAGACCATTTTCTGCTGTTGGGCTTCTGCCAGGTTCTCCTGGGCCAAACCCACGAGTTTCCTCAGCCTTGTCCTGAGGTTTAGGACAATGCCACAATAGACTCCTTGTGGGATTCACACTCACCATCCCACTCATCACGAATCACATCTAGAGGTCCCCTCACCCTATGCCCATACAGCAACTCAAAGGGTGAAAAACCTGTGGATTCCTAAGGCACCTCTCTGTAAGCAAACAAAAGATGAGGCAAATATTTGTACCATTCCCTCTTAAAATGGTCTGCAAATGCCCGTAAGAATGATCTTTAGTGTAGAGTTTAACCTCCCCACCAGACCATTAGTCTGGGGATGGTAGGGTGTGGTCTTTAGGTGCTTCACCTCACAGTGCTTCCACAGACAAGCCAGCAGGTCTAACATGAAATTGGGACCTCTGTCAGTCAGCATTTCTTTTGGGAAAGCTACCATGCTGAAAATCTCTAACAAAGCATCTGTCACCTTTTCTGCCTCAGTGGAGAACAGCGCCACCTCCTCAGGGTATCTGGTAGCATAACCTACTACCACTAGGGTATACTTCCTTCCTGTGGAACTTGGGATACTCAGAGGCCCCACAATATCCTTAGCTACCCTCTGAAATGGCTCCTGAATCACAGGCAAAGGCACCAAATGAGCTTTGACCTTGTCTCTTGCCTACCTTTTGGCAGTGCCCACAGGTCCTGCAGTACCCTGTTACATCCCTGGAAATCCCAGGCCAATAAAAGTTCTGCATAATACATCTCTTGGTATGCTTTATGCCCATATGACCTGCAAAGGGAATGTCATGGGCTATGGCTAGAAGCGCCAGATGGTAGGCTTTGGGCAATACCAATTACTGTATTCTCTCACCCTCTAGCCCTCCCTCAGGGGTCCACTCTCTGTACAGTAACCTTTTGTCCCAGTATACAGATTCCCCTTTTCCTTGAGAATCAGGCACCTTCCTGGCTACCTCCCTCAAGTCTTGTAATGTAGAGTCTGAGAGCTGAGCCTGTCTCAACTCCCTCTTTGTAACCCTTCCCAACTCCCCTTGCACAAGAAGTCTGATATCCTTTGACAGTGGGGCCTCACTGTCAGCCTGGGTACTATTACTCACCTCTGCTGTTGTAGTCACTCTGTCCATGGGACCATCAGTACCCACAAGCAGCTGTGGCTCTCCTTCAGTCTCACTGCTACAGGGTAGCTCCCTCCCTGAAGTAGCCACCTCACCAGTCTTGGCTTCAAGTATGCAGTCTGTCTGGGTACCCCCCCAGGCCACCAGACCCACATGCTTATCTCCAAGCCTGACTGTGTGTAACTGCATGCACACAAGGCACTGTATTATCAAAATCATTCCATATTAGGACATCTGTAGGGATATCCTCAAACACACCTACTTGCTTGCTTCCTTTTCCACCTGCCCAAGCAAGTAGTGCTTCTCTCTCACCATTGCAGGCTTCACAATGGTTAGGTCAGAGGCTGTGGCTGTCTTAGCAGTGGCCTGTTTCCCATCTACTAAGATAGGATATAACCTCTTTTGGTAGTTTGATACCTTTGTTGTCTCCAGACAACTTACATCTGGCATTCTGTCATTCCCTCTTGCTGGCTCTCCCAACTTTTGTTCCCCACCTTGCCTCCATGGACATCTATATGCTACATGGCCCCACTGGTTACATTTAAAACATTTAACCCTTGATCCTGGCCATGTACCTGAACTAATGGCTTCCCCTGTTACTGCTGGACTCTGTTGGGGTGGTTTAAGCTGCCCACCATGGGTTCCCTTAGACCAATGTGCAGCACTGTGTATCCCTTTCCAATGGAGTGATACTCTGCTTGCTAGGTATAGATCTCCCTTTTTACCCAAATTATCTGAGGTATGACATTCTCTATCTGCCAGCCAGATTCTTATGTGCTCAGGCAAAGTGCTAAGGGCTTGTTCCCTCACCAAAAGGTCTGCCAGGCCTTCAAAAGTGGTGACCTGACACCCACTCACCCATATATGAAAATAAGTGCTTAACTCAGCAATATATTCACACACACTTTCATCCGCCTTGCGTCTATGCTCACAAAACTTTTTTTTTCTAAAAGCTTCAGGTGTTAACTTAAAACACTCTAATAAACAATTTTTAACAGTGTTATAATTTAAGCAATCAGTATCAGACAATTTAGAAACAGCAGTTACTGCTTTATAATAGAGTAAGGGGGTCAGGAACCATACCCAGGGCCCTTGGTGAACATTATACTGTTTACAAACACTTTCAAACACATGAAATGAAACTATCAAAATTGTCACCCTCTGCAAATTCTGGAAGAAACTTACTGACCTTTATTGCTTCTGTGGTTCAGTTATTCCCTTCCCCATTACCTCCACGACCCTAACGAAGAGTTAGAATCTCCTTTTCATGTTGCCTCTGCCTCACATTTTATTTGGCTTCCAGATGTCTCAGTCGTTCTGCTGCTTCTAATGCCATCTGTTTCTCCTTTACTCCATCCTCCAAATGCTGCAGTCTCTCTGCTGATTCTAGTTCCAACCATTTGGCCTCCAGTTCAAGTCTCTTTAACTCCAGACAGATTTTTAAGTAATCTGAGGCAAAGTTGAACTGTCCATTTTCTGAGAGTTGTACATCCCCAAGGCCGGTCAGACTGTCTTCATGGCTGCTGGTCTGTGATGCAGCTGTGGTTAATGCTGCAATCATTTCTCCTTTAGTCAAGTTGGCATGTGCCAGTCCTTTGTCTTGGACTGGTTCATTGTCAGCTTGCCATACTCCTTTGATGACATCCTTGACTGCTCTCCCTGACTAACTAAGCTAACAAAAAATAAACAAATAAAACTATTGTGATATGAAACTCTGAATGTGTACCATTTGGCTGCTTGACAGTACAAATACCTTCTTTAGTGATCACTGTTTACAGGCTGTAGGAGTTCAGTATCCATACCACTAAATCCCAATATGTGGCTATCCCACCACTGCCAACCAATAATGTGATGCCCCACCACTGGACCAGTAATCAAGGAGTCTCAATCCTCACCACTGGCAACAATAGGGGATGTACACTGGCAGGATGACAAGCACATGCACAGTATTTCCAGATGCAGCTCTCTGCATCAGGTACAATTTCCCTTAAGAGTACTCAGAGATCACAGTCAGTCCGGGCTGGTTTCTCCCGCTTTCTCCAGATCCCCAGTAAGACCCCCCACTGGTACAGCTATAGATTGAGATCTCAGCTGAGTGGCCAAGCCAAGACCTCCCAGCACCCTCTCTGTCCAACCAGTGCTTTGTGTCCCTGCCAAACTAGCTGACACGCACACTCTTTGAGGTTAGATTAACACACACACACACAACTGGGAAAGGCTGACACAGGGTTATTAGCTATGCCCCACCTTTGCCCAGGCTATAAAGTAGTTGTCACTGCCATCAGCCAACTCCTTGTCAGTTACTTTAAGGCCCTTAACAAAGGGTGTCCAATCTTACTGTGTAATATTAATATTGACACAAATAGTAGTTTGACCAAGAGCAAGGCTATTAGGAGTGGCCCACACAGTGTCACCGAGTAAATATGCAAGCGCTCTCAAAACTTAAATATCTCTTGACAGATTAGCCACAATGAAATGTTTCAATATATTTAATAACAAATAATAAAAAAACAAGAAAATACCTAGTATATATTCACAGTGGCATCAGCATTCAAAATCTCAGGAAATATTTAAAACAACATTGCAGGACAGTCTCAAATAAATAAAGAAAAATATCTAAACTAAGCTTTGCTATATTACTGATTACATCCCAGAGAACTGCACTGTTCCCTAGAAACTTACTTGATCAGAGCAAGGCAGATGTGGTAAATGGTACTTATCAGGTCCAAGACAGAATACAGAATACTCTGTCTCTCTTAAAAGACTTTTTAAAATAATATCTCAAATATTACAGCTGGGATGGCTTGCAGAATGACATCATTTCTTGTCATCTGACTCTATCCCAGGTGGAAGCTTGCAGTATTTAGCATCTACCTGTGAAAATACATAGACATTGGGTCTTTGGCAGATGCTGGAAGTCATAAAACAATTGCATTCCTTCATACTTTCAAAGATAGTAGTTAGTTCACTCTGAAGACATTACAGAAAGCTCCCTAGTACAGACATTATGTCTGTGGCCTAGCCTATAAAGTAATTTAATTTCAACTATTTTTCTGAAGTTAACTTCCTGTATTCCAGTTTCCACTATTAAAATATATACATTTAAATAGTTACAATAATGCATGTACATTTCTGTTCTCTTCCAGCAGGGCACACTGTGGTTACATTTTAAGCACAAATGCTTTATAAAATACCTTTTTAACAAACATCTGTAAAGACCAGTCTGATATACACATGACATGCAGTTCTAATACAGTTCTAACAAAACATCCTATATAAATATTGTTGATATTCACAGACAACATATAATTATTTACAAAATGCCAGACAGCTGTGCTGGCAGTATCTCCCTTTGTCACAAAGGTATGTCCCAGTCATGCTTAGCTTGCCTGCTACAATGTTTTGCTATGACAGAATTTATGAAGCCTTAAGAGTCAAACTGAGCTCACTTGCTACCTCCCAGGCTATCATAGCAAGTTTACAAAGGGGATAAGATCGGAATCCCTCCCCTTTTGCATATGTACCACATCTCTGTAGTGTTTTCTGTAATAACTTACATAGTTCCTGGAGATGAGATAATTTAAGGCTTTCAAAGCATTTATTACTGTCATCATCTATTTGGCATTGATATGCTTTTCTATCTGTCCTGTTTGTTATGCATACCTTGAACTTTCACTCCTTTTGATACAGCCCCTAAGTAAAACCTGAAGCATGTGTTGTGACAGACTGAAAAGGAAGTGGAAGAAAGAAGGAAAGACCTGGACTGAGAAAGAACTGGCCCACCCACCACAGTGCTTCCCTTTTTAGCAACCACTGAAGTAGAACCTGAAAAGTTAAGGAGTGTTGATAATGAGTACAGGTGTGTGACCTAAGGAATCACTGAATTTTCCTCATATGAAGTCTGGCCAAGGGAATCATGGGAATCATAGAGAAATTCCTTAGCAGATATCAGAGATTGATTGGATAAGCTTGGGAAGATCTTTTGGTACATCTCTACATTGTCTAGTGGAATGAAAACTCTTCCCAGAGCAGAAGCAAAAAACATTCCAGGAAAACTATTCCATGTGAAGTGGTGAAAGAAGATTTTTTCACCTGAAACCTCAGATTGAGCAGGAGTTTCTGAACACTTTTCAATATATCTTGACAACTGGAAACTGAGTCTGCAAATATAAGATAATCATCCAAATATGAAAAATAAGTGAATGCCTTTATGTCTGCAATAAGAAATTACTGGAGCCAGATAGTTTGTAAATATCATTGGAGCAATAGATAATGCAAACAGTAAGAAAAAGAACTGATAGTGTAAGACAAATACAGAAAATCTTAAGAAACATCTAAAATCTTTGCAAATGGCAATATGATGGTAAGCATCTTTCAAGTCTAGCTTTACCATGAAAGTGAGTGAAGGGATGAGAGGTAACAGGGTTTAAAGGGACAACATTTTGAGCTTTGTGACCTTGACAAAAACATTGAAAATGGAGTGGTCTAGAACTGTCTCCAACTTGCCTCTTTCTTTGGTGCCAGAAAAATCCTTGAATAAAAATCTTTACCTGCTCTGAGGTAACATTTGTTCCGGATATGGAGGAAAGAAGGATATTTGGTTTACTGAACAAGGAGGAATCTCTTGAAAAAGAGGGAGGGAGACCCATTCCCAAAGGTGCCCATGTTGAATGACTTTCAAAACCCATTTGTCTGAAAAAAAATCTGGTGCCACTGAGGAAGATGTAAACCTAGAGTGAGGAAGAGATTGCCAGTGTGGGAGGGGGAGGGATCCTGAAGAGGTAAGTAGTCATTCTGAGTTTTCTAGATCAGTCCTGAAAGCACCCCCTTTGTGATAACAGTTCTTCAAACCTTGCATTATGGACAGTTGGACTACCCTTGTATCTCCTGCCAGCCTTGCTGACTTGGGTTTCCTGAGGCAGTGTAGCAACTGCCTCATGTACACAGATAACCCTCTACTAATAACTCACTCGAGTACAGAGTGTGAGAGATGTATCTACACCAAAAATCTTGAATCCCTGCTCTCTTGCACTCACAATAGTAACACTGAAGAGGTTGTCAACTCACCCACCACTACTCATGCACATAGTACCACTACGCATACACGCAGTATGCATCCAACACAAATCAACATACATGAAGATTCTGTCAAAAAACTTACCGAAACACCAGAGACCTCCAAAACAAAAGACTGCTACAACTAACACAGTTACCACAGCACCCAAGACACATACAGAGTGTGAGAGATGTATCTACACCAAAAATCTTGAATCCCTGCTCTCTTGCACTCACAATAGTAACACTGAAGAGGTTGTCAACTCACCCACCACTACTCATGCACATAGTAGCACTACTCATACACATAGTATGCATCCAACACAAATCAACATACATGAAGGTTCTCTCAAAAAACTTACCGAAACACCAGAGACCTCCAAAACAAAAGACTGCTACAACTAACACAGTTACCACAGCACCCAAGAACCATAGCAACACCAGTGTCTCACCTACCAAGCCCTTAAGGCATAACACTCAAAAAACAAATGTTATTGTCATTGGGGTCACCCTAGTGAGACACATGGATGTCCCACTCACCAGATTAGATAAGGAGAAAGTCACAGTCAGCTGCCTTTCCGGTGCCAGGATTCATCAGATCATGCATGCACTCAGGTCTCTCAGCAACATGTATCATTATCACTTCATCATAGTTCATGTTGGAGTGAATGACCTGAGACATACCTCACTGGACTATATGAAGAGAGATATGAGTGATCTCTCTGAGTATGTGTCCCAGGGAGGTATGTCCCTAGCCTTGAGCAGCATATTACCCTCACCTAGAATGATGCCACAGTATAAACAAAAAATAATTGACTTCAATAATTGGCGTAGTTTTTGGTGTCATTCAAAGGGGGTGCAGTTTCTTTCAGCCTGGGATGACATGGTGGACAGACCTCACTGCTTTTCCAGAGACGGTTTGCACCTGGCACCACTAGAGTTTTGGCTGCTAGCAAAAGCTCTTGCCTCCCCCATAGTGCCTTTTTTAGGCAAGGTCTCAAAAACAAAATTGCCAATGTGATAACTGGCAACCTTAACAAAATAAGGGTTATGCTGCTAAATGCTAGGAGCTTAAACCAAAAACTTCACACCCTGGAAGCACTTCTATCACTGGAGAATGTAGATGTCCATGCAGCCACAGAAACCTGGTTCAAGGCCTTAGAGATTACTCTGAGTACAAGGCCTTCCACACCTTCAGACTGCAAAATGAATGTGTGAGAACTAAAGGAGGTGGTGTTTCCATCCATATTAAAGATAAATTCACCTCCTGACTAGTTAGACTGGATAACTCCATGAAGTTACTCCATGTTCAGATTACTGTGGGTAAGACCCCCCCATTCAAGTCATATCTAGTTATAGATCCCCCTCCATGGATGACGATGTGCATGAAGTGTTGTCACCTCAAAGCAACAGGTTCTCCGGTTCAATTCTCAGCTCGAGTGCCTTCTGTGCAGAGTTTGCATGTCCTCCCTGTGTTTGCATGGGTTCCCTCTGGGTGCTCCAGTTTCCTCCCACATTCCGAAGACATGCATCATGAGCATTTCTCCCTGTGCTTCCTCTGAAAATAAGCTCTGTCCCATTTGGACTTCACAATAAATAAATGTTAACTAACTAAACAAATAAATAAATAAACTGGAGTCAATCCAAATACTGCCAAACCCTCTGGTCATGGGGGATTTCAGTTATCCCACCATCAACTGGGAAACCTACTCTAGCCCTAACTCACTACTGCAAAACTTCTTTGACTTTGTTAACTCAAATGCTCTTGAACAAATTGTTCAAACCCCAACAAGAGGAGCAAACATAATAGATCTGGTCCTCACAAACATGATAAACAGATGCACCACCGCAATTGTCAGACCCTCATTAGTTAAATCTGACCACAAATCAGTTGCCTTCAAACTGGCACTAACACCAGAACTCACAAAGTGTGAAGTCAGACTAAAAAACTTCACCAAAGCAAACTGTATACTCCTTGGGGAAGGTATAAATGTATTCCATGTCCCACTCCCAGCTGGAAGTGGTAACTACACCAAAGTTTATACTAAAGCCTTGTACAATCACTTGTATAAATGTATAAACTCAGCTGTTCTAGACAGAATCAAAGCCCAGAGCCCCAAGTGAAAAAAGACACCCTGGAGAGCATCCAGCATCAACAAACTTTACAAATGCAAACAGGTGCTGTCTAAGAAAGCTAAGGTGAGGCTTCAACAATGGAAAAGCACCCTCCTCAGCCTCAGCAGGCAAATAAGACAGCATGTGAAATCCTCTAACAGTAACTTTGAAAAAAACTTAGCAGTCACAGCCAAGGATAACCACAAGGCCTTTTACAGCTACATACTTAGCTTAAAAGGTAGGACCCAAGCATGTGCTGAACTAGTGCTTAACAATATCACACATACTGATCCCACAGAGATAGCAAACCTGCTAGTGGACAGATTTGGCAAAAATGTCACTCCGTTATCCCCTCCAAACGTATCACAAGCCTTGACCCCAACTTCCCCCATACCCTACATATCCAAAGAACATGTCATTAAAGCCTTGGCCAAGGCAAAAAATACACACAGACTCTATGGGACCAGATGGCATCCCAGGCTGTCTTCTATATAAGCTAAAGCATGAACTAGCATCACCATTAAGTACCCTGTACAAACAAAGCCTATCCACTGGCTTTGTTCCTGCAGAATGGAGAACAGCAACATTTATTCACCTCCACAAAGGTGGTTTAGCAACAGATCTGGGGAATTATAGACCCATACGTCTGGCGAGCCGTATCTGTAAAGCCATGGAACATATCATCATGGACCTCATAAATAAAGACATAGGCAACATCTAAACCTTGGATCTGACCCAATTCAGCTTAGTCAAGGACAGATCCTGCCTGTTAAACCTGGTGGATTTCTTCAAAAATGTGACCAAGGCCATTGATGAGGGCAAATCTATGCACACAACATACCTTGACTTGGCAAAGGCCTTTGACACAATTCCACACTGAGGCATTACTAATAAACTTAGCAAACTGGTATGTAAACCCCTTTGCTGTAAGATGGGTTGCCATCTGGCTCAGAAACTGGTCACGCACTATCAAAGTAGGTGACTTCACATCAACCAGCAGACCTTTCATCAGTGGGGTGCCACAATGGTCAGTGCTGGGCCCCTACTGTTTGGTAATATACTTCTCAGAAGTTCAGGCCAAAACTAAGGGGCTGTGGCTGACCAAGTTTGTGGACGATTGCAAACTGGGTGCAATTATTGAATCCCCAAATGATGTCGGTATACTTCAGGAGGGTCTTACACAGACCAATGACTGGTGTCTTAGTCCCAGTCTCAAACTGAATGCAAAGAAATGCATCATCATTCCCTTCAGTAAAAACAATGTCCCGTCACACTATCAAATTAACAGTAATACCATCTGTACCTATGAAATGGCAAGAGATCTGGAATCACAAGTTGACTGTGACCTTAACTTTGACCACAACATGTCTACTATAGTAAGGAAGGCTTTCTACATAGCACACTTGATTAACAAAGGCATCGCCTCTAAACAAAGGAAGTTATAACCCCTCTATATTCGTCATTAATCAGGCCCATAATTGAGTATAATGCCCCTTTTGGCATGTACTGCACAAATCACCTGTAGCAAGTGGAGAGACCTCTGAGGTTTCTAACTAAAAATATCAAGGGAGTCCAGCATGTGCCTTACACAAACTGACTAAAGTTCCCGTCACTATACTCAGTATTGTATGGACTTCTCAGGGGAGACTTATGTCTGGCTTAGAAAGCAATCTCCAACCCAAACCTAATGAATTTGCTGCACATCTGTAAATGAAATGGAGCTAGAGACACCCATTCCAGGGACCTAAATTTGGCCTGCAACTTGAATAGGACATGCTGGAGGGACAGATTTGTTTCCCAGTGACTGCCGCATCTTTGGAATAGGCTGCCAATTCATGTGAAGCAGAGCACCTTTATGACATTGCTCAAAAGGAACCTGGATGACTGGATAGAGCACCATAAATTCTTACCAGGGATAGTGCCCACAACCCTCCTGGACATGGGCAGTCATTAATAAATACAGTACTGGGTATTGACTAGAGTATCTATAGTATTACATTGGGATGTAACGGTTAGGCTTGAAATGACCTCTGGGTTGATAGTCTAGTAGCCTCCTATGATCCTGTGATCCTCTGACAGTGGAGAGGTGTGAAAGGTAAGTGTAAATATAATGTACAGCACTACACTGCCTTTCTAACAGTGTCTGCTAAGTGTTTTACAGCTTTGAAAGCCAGCAAAATACTTCACGATTGTCAGAGAGAATAGCATTAGCAACCTACTCAGCAGATGCAGTTTTAGACAAGGAAACCACTGTAGGCTCCTAGTTAAGGTTAATAACAGATATTTGTAAGTCTGGGGCATTTTGTATAAATTTCTAGGAGTAGAAGGACTATCGGGTAAACTGCAAGCTGTCAGGAAAACATTATCTAAAGCAGATAAAAAGGAGAGTCAGCTGTAGGTTGTGGAATATCCAACTGTAACAAAGCATAACACCTGTGCTGAGAAACAGGAATTTTATTTTGTTCTCACTGAAACAATTCTTTCATTTTAACTAAGGACTTGAAAAATAAAGGATTTCTAGAGGGAAATCTGAAGTAATAGTTTCCTCAGAAACAGAATCTTCAGTTTGTGGAGAAAACACTGAAGAAATCCCTGCTCTTCTGACTAAGAATTCAGTGTCAGAAAGGGAGGGACTATTTTCCTTTTTCTGCCAGAAAAGGAATTTGTCACATTAAAAACAGAAATTAATTTCCTAGAAAATCCCAACATGTATTTCATGTCCATAGAAACTGACACAAGAGAAGCAACATTCTTATTTTTTTTTTTCTTTTCCTGGGACACTTCTTGAAAAAAGTCTGAATCATAGCAGGAACACCGTCCTGAGAATAAGACACCCTGTTCTGCCATGGTGTAGATCTTCACCTACCTCCTTCCCCAAGATGAACAAGAGTGGTTCTTCCTTGCTTAAAGAGGACATTCCTACAGCTGCAGAGGACATGGCTAATTCCTGGTCCTTAGTGGCTGTTGGTGCTACACCAGAGTTAACCGAGAGTTAAAGATTGGTAGTCTGGGGAACCAAGTCTGTCCACAGCAGAGTCACCCTTCTGCAGGTGAAGCAAGAAGGAGCCAGCCTGACACCCACAGACTCAATAACAACTTTCTTCTTCTTGCAGGCAGCGGAAGGAAAACAGAAGAGACCAACAACTGCTCCATTATTCCAGCAGAGAAAGAAGCCTTAATGATGGCTAGAACAACCTGCAAGAGTCAATAAACTTTGTGACAGCAAAAAAAAAAAAAAAAAAAAAAAGTTTTGGTTTAAGAAACCCACTGATAGTCCCAAGGAGCACCAAGTCCTGGCCCTAACACATATGTTCTACAAACATATGTAGAAAAATGTCAAAAAACAGATTTCACACAAGCATTCACAAAGTAAAAATCCTCTTGAAAAGTATGATAGCCCAAACAAAGTAACTTTCCTAGCATAAAAATATTTATAACACAGAAAGAAAACACACTTTTTTTCTCAAAAAAATAGGTTCATAGGTTCATAGGTTCATACTAGGCTATCTGCCCGAGGGCATTTATAAGCCTAGCCCATAGTTTTGTGGCTTATGCCACCCCTTTAGTAAGGGGAACTATACCCATTATTTTGCTGTGCCTCTGTTGAGCAGTGACACTGAGGTAATCCCTGGGGTATATCTGCGATCTCCCATCCATTGGTCAAGATTTCTCTTGAACAAGGCCAGCGAGGTGCTCTGCCTCACATATACCGGGATTTTATTCCACAGCATAGGGAGTCTTTGGGTGATGAATCTATCCCTCCAGCACATCCTATTAATAGCCGTGTCGAGGTTTAAGTCTCCCTCCCTTGTGGCTCTGACGGATCTAGATTTTTTGAGGTGAAGCATATTCATCAAATCTGGGTTTGACATGGCCTTGTATGTTAGGCAAAGGTCACCTCTGAGCAAGCGGTAAGCGACTGAATAGAGCTGGAGTTCTTCCAGTCGGGCAGCATAGGACAGATGTTTGAGACCCTTTATCCTTTTGGTGAGGAACTTTTGTGGCCTCTCCAGCTGCTGCAAGTGTCGGGTCAGATACATTCCGAATGGGGCATTGTACTCAATCATTGGTCTGATGAGTGATGAGTATAGGGAGACTATGACCTCCCTTGATCTAGATGAGAATCCCTTCATGATAAGGTGGGCAATGTAGAAGGTCTTCCTAACTACTTTAGCTACATGGGTGTCGAATGACAGACTACTATCAACCTGGGTCCCCAGGTCCCTGATAACTTCTTCTGTGCTCAGTGGATTGCCACCTATTTGGTAGCTAGGGGTAACCTTGTTTTTCCCGAAGTGTATGACTATGCATTTTTTGGCATTTAACTTTAGGCCATGGCTCTGGCACCAGTTATCCGTTTCTGTGAGACCCTTCTGAAGGATATCTGTGTCAGATGTGTTTTCTACTGTGGCGCCCAGTTTGCAGTCATCTGCAAACTTTGTCAGCCATAACCCTCCTGTGTTTGCTTGTACTTCGGAAAAGTAGATGCCAAACAAGAGTGGGCCCAGGACTGAGCCCTGTGGTACACCACTTGTGACAGGCTTTGAGTCTGACATGGCGCCAGCAACTCTGACCCTGTGGGTTCTGTCACTCAGCCAGTTTGCAACCCATCTTGTGATGTATGGGTTAACATTTAAGCTGATGAGTTTTTCAATGATACCCGAGTGGGGTATTGTATCGAAGGCCTTCGCCAGATCGAGGTAGGCTGTATGGACTGCCTTTCCCTCATCAATGGCTTTGGTGACTGTTTCAAAAAGTCAACCAAGTTTAGAAGGCATGATCTGCCTTTGACAAAGCCAAACTGGGATGGATCCAAAGTCTGCAAATTCCCTATGTCTTTATTTATGAGGTCCATTATGATCCTCTCCATGGCTTTGCAGATAAGGCTTGTCAAGCTAATGGGCGGTAATTTCCAGGGTCGGTGGAGGCACCGCCTTTGTGAAGTGGGACCACAGTTGCAGTGCGCCACTCCCTGGGTACATATCCAGAGGTAAGACTATGATTAAACAGCTGTCCTAGCTGTGGGTTTAATTCCTCATTGAGTTCGTGGAGCACACAGCCGGGGACACCATCAGGTCCCATGGATGCTGTGTTTTTTGCTTTGGAGAGAGCAGTTCTCACTTGGGCGTTGGAGATGTTTGGGGGGCTGCAATCGCTTGGTATAGATATCTCTCCTTTTGGAGGGGAGGGGGGGAGAAGTTTGCACTGAACCTGTCAGCCAGTATGTTGGCAATGTCTGTAGGATCAGTAATCTTCACATCATTTTGAACTATTTCTGAGCATATCTGAGTGTAATGTTTTCTTCAGCAAGGTACTGCCCAGCCTTGATGGATCACTATCCAGCTGTTAGTTCCATGCAGCCCAAAGAAGTAGTGCACTTCAGAAGGAGCAGGAAAGCTCCAAAAACATTTGGTGCTTTAACTGCCTTTTTTATGCACCTCTGCTTGAGCCCCTGGTAGATAGGGCACATGGAAGCTGCCCTTATGCTTTGAAAGCTGGCTGGCTGGTCATATCCTTGGCAAGATATAACCCCAATAACTTAAGCTACTGCAACAGTGATCTAATGTTGAACACCCTGAACGAGATTTGATAACTGCCCACAGTTTGCAATCATCGGTGATCTTGGTTAGCTTTTATGTTGCAGAAATACATACCAAATGTAGGGGCCATGGGAGATGAGAATGTCTCATACCTTTGAACCTCTTAGAGCAGGAAATCTGGACAAAAAACATAAAAAATGGGGGACAAGGGCCCAAAAATTGGGACGATTTTTAAATATTGCTCTTACAGACATACAAAGTTAATAGAAAAGATGGGTTTTACATTAATATGAATATTCTGAAGCGTATGAAGTTTGAAACTCAAATGTATATCATCTTCTGACTTCATTCCTCAATGATTTGTCAGTGTTTTACCAGAAAACCAAAATTTTATGAGGAGCACACCAAAAATATGAGATAAATATCTAGACATTTGAGAGGTCTGTGACGGACCTGTAATAGGAAGGAACTGACTGAGGGGCTATAGGATGAGATAGGAGTAGGCAATATAAACTATACTATTCGGGGTCCCCAGGCTGTCAACACCAAAAAATGTTGTTAAAGCTCAGTCAATTATGTCTCTTCAGACCATCAATTGGACTTCAAAAAGATTTTTCAAACACAAGTATCTTGAATGCGGCAATATAAATCCAAAATGTCTCTTCAGACCATAAGTGATATTCCATAAGAAATGTATAAACGTATAAACGTGAGCACGAACTTAAAACATTTTATTGGTAAAATAACAACTGGTAAGTGCTTTCGCTGAAAAGCTTTTTCAAACCTTCACAATCAGCACAAAATCTAACTTATATAGTGCAGTCTTAATATAACAATTAAACAATCAAACAATTAATACTGCATTGCTTAAAGAAACAGTAAGCTGCACTTAACCATCCCAGCAAAAAAACATAAAAATAAATCAGTATTAGCACAAATACTGATGTAATAAAGCATTAAAAAATAAATTAAAAAATATATATTAGAAAAATATGTTAAAAAAAAAAAAAAAAAAAATATATATATATATATATATATATATTTTATTAAACATTAAATTCAGGAACACATATTATATAGCTGTATAAATGTAAGAATATATATATATATATATATATATATATATATATATATATATATATATATATATGTATGTATGTATCTAAAATATAAATGAATACTGTAGATATATTCCTATGTCTTAATTATATAATGCAACTAATACTGTGCAGGAACCTTTCATTATAAATTTTTTAATATATTTTTTTCATTTGGTTCTAAACCTTCTATTTTTCAATGCAGGTTTCATAGGAATTCTATCATTAAGCCCTGGGGAGAAATGAGCTTGCAGCTTAATTATCCATAGCGCTTCTGCTTGCTCAGTATAATTCTCTAAGTCACCTCCTCTATTACTAGACTGAATAACTTGTATCACTGAGAATCTAAAAGTATGATTGTCATCATGTTGCATTACATGCTTAGACAATGCATTAATTTCTGATTTAATGCGAATTTGATAGATATGTTCCCTTATCCTCTCTTTAAATCTTCTATCGGTCTTCCCGACATAGAAAGCATTACAGGATATATATAAAGCAATATAGACCACATGCCTGGTGTCACAATTAGCATTAACATTAAAAGTAAAAATTTGATTAGCAACTGGATGGATGAACATATTAATATTAGAAATATAGCAACAAAAATTGCATTTTGCGCATGACATCGTGCCTCTATAGACACTGGGTGTTGATGGTAGTGAACAATGAGAAGAACAAAATCGCAATAACAACAACCTCTCACCTGCTCTCTTTATTGACCTCTCCAAAGCTTTCGACATGATTAACCATGCCCTTCTTATCACGAGTTTGACTTGCTCAAATTGAAATGTTTGCAGATGCAGCGTTTCCATTTTGAGACTTGCATTCAAAAAAGGATACCACGAGGTTTGAGAGTATTAAAAATGCCGACCACTGGTAATACTTATCCGGAATTATTGAGCCGGTGGCAGCAGTTAAATATAGAGGTGAGCATTAACTATATGAAATTATTAAATTAATTTTTCACGCCTGAAGAACTTGTTCTAAAGGAAGCGATAATGAAAAAACAACCGGAACTGTATAATGACTTTACTAATGATGTCATTGAACCACGACTTGATCGATTAATAGACAATGTTAATCTCTATGAGAAAAGATTATTAGAACAGAAAAAGCATAAATTATTAAGGGACACCAATGATTTTTCACGAGGCCAGATTTTTATGTGGCCTAGAAACAATAGAGCTGTATCTAATACTAATGTTCCTGTTCGTTACAGATCGGGTAGTTTACCTGAGTCTGGTAGTGAAGAAAGGCGAACAGATAATAATGTTTTGATAAAAAAACATTAAATGATAATATATGTAATGTATCTGTTGATGGTAATGGTTCTAATAGCAATGTTCATTTTGATAGACCAGCCTCGCTTACAACAGATACTGAAAATGTTCTTAGTAACACAAGTGCTAGTTTACATCATGAAGATATTGAACGGTTAAACAGTTTAGAAGTATCTAATGCAACTACCACAAATAACAGTGCATTTAATAGTAAGGAGCCTGTAATATGTAGTTAAACTTTCAACGCAGTTAGTAATAATAAAAGTAATGAGAAAGGACAAGTGATTTCTAGCCCTTTCCCTATAGCGGATACTTACAACCGGGGAAGAAATCGCTCTATGAGCAGAGGGAGGCAGAAAAGAAAGGCACTAAATGGAGAAATGAAAGAACCGACCTTGAAAAGGATGTGGGAAAAGATAACATAGTCTGGAACCTCTCACATAGACCTTTGACTCAGTACGTAGTACATTAACAGATACAATTCTGGATGTTAAATTATTTGTAAGGAACTTACAATTGAAATTACTTTTTTCTGAAAAGAATTATAACACCTTAAATAAGGAGTTTAAGAAACCTAGCTTATATGTTCCTAATTTACATCCTATACTTGATACTTTTAGTAAGATTGTAGAGAAAGATATTTATTCTTTAAGTAGAGATATAGAAATGCCTAGAAAGAAAAATAAAAATAATTTGACTCCAAGACAAACTAAAGCATTGCATGATTTAATGAATGACAGAAATATTTCCATCAGACCTGCAGATAAAGGTGGCCCTATTGTTTTATTGGATAAGGCATCTTATGATAGTTCCATGACTGAAATGCTAAAAGATACACAATATTATAGTCCCATTTCCGACATTGAAGTCCAGCAACTAGTATGTAGAATACATAATACACTGGAGGACATGTATAAAATGGATATATTAGACAGTGACTTATATGAATATTTTCTGGTTGAGAATCCTATCATCCCAGTCTTTCAGGGTCTATCCAAAGTTCATAAGGACCCGATCAACACTCCCATGAGACCTATAGTGTCTGGTAGAGAATGGGTGACTGAACCCTTATCTATCTATATAGAGAAAATTCTATGACCATTAGTAGATATGAATTGTTTTATATTAAAAGACTCTAAACATTTTTTATTGGACTTGAGGGAATTAGAAATTTATCTGAAAACATGCCTTATATGATGGTCACAATGGATGTGAAATCTTTATTCACTAATATACCTAATGAATCAGGATTGGAAAGCATACAGAACTACTTAATTTTGCATTCTGACATGTCACTGAAGAGAACTGATTTACTTTGTTCCTTGATAGAAATGGTCTTGGAATGTAATATATTCTTGTTCAATCAAGATTTATACTTACAAAAGGATGGCGTAGCTATGGGCACGTCTTGTGCCAATAGCTACGCCAACCTAGAAATGGCCTTATGGGAAGAGCAAAAACTTTTTTCTTTGGAATTATATAAAAACGATGTCCCGTTTTACAGACGTTTTGTGGACGATTTGTTTTTCCTTTGAACGGGTACAATAGAAGAACTGAATCAATTTGAAAAGGAAGTGAATTCTTTAACTTCTTTTTTAAAATTTACTATGGTTAATTCTACAAGTAACATTAGTTTTTTAGATGTGTCAATCTGGCGGATGGAAAATGGACAAATTAATACTGGAGTACATAAGAAATCTTGTCATAAAAACATTCTTTTACATAGAGATAGCATGCACCCGAATCATATTTTTAATAATATAATCAAAGGGCAAGCTATTCGAGTATCAAGGTTGAACCCTGTATAGCATGATTTTGAAGAAGAAGTAAATGACCTAGGTGCAAGACTTTGTGAAAGAAATTATAAAACTTCAGAAGTAATAAAAGGCTTTTCCTATATTAAGACTGTCAGAGAAGAAAAAGCATGCCTTATTTTTTCAGAAAAAGGTATGGAAACATATAATGCAGCTAGTATTAATAGAATAGAGAATGAAAGTAAGTTTCATAAAATAGCTTTGTTTTTTACTCAGGATATTCAGTCAATTAAAGGAATTATTTATAAACATTGGGATTTGCTTACTATAGAACCGGAGATCAAAAAGTTGGTAGGTGAACTACCTCATTTTGTTTTTAAGAATAAGAAGAATTTACGTAGATTACTTTGTTTTTCTCATTGTTCACTACCACCAACACCCAGTGTCTATAGAGGCACGATGTCATACGCAAAATGCAATTTTTGTTGCTATATTTCTAATATTAATATGTTCATCCATCCAGTTACTAATCAACTTTTTACTTTTAATGTTAATGCTAATTATGACACCAGGCATGTGATCTATATTGCTTTATGTATATCCTGTAATGCTTTCTATGTCGGGAAGACCGATAGAAGATTTAAAGAGAGGATAAGGGAACATATCTATCAAATTCGCATTAAATCAGAAATTAATGCATTGTCTAAGCATGTAATGCAACATGATGACAATCATACTTTTAGATTCTCAGTGATACAAGTTATTCAGTCTAGTAATAGAGGAGGTGACTTAAAGAATTATACTGAGCAAGCAGAAGCACTATGGATAATTAAGCTGCAAGCTCATTTCTCCCCGGGGCTTAATGATAGAATTCCTATGAAACCTGCATTGAAAAATAGAAGGTTTAGAACCAAATGAAAAAAAATATATTAAAAAATTTATAATGAAAGGTTCCTGCACAGTATTAGTTGCATTATATAATTAAGACATAGGAATATATCTACAGTATTCATTTATATTTTAGATACATATATATATATATATATATATTCTTACATTTATACAGCTATATAATATGTGTTCCTGAATTTAATGTTTAATAAAATATTTATATATATATATTTAACATATTTTTCTAATATATATTTTTTAATTTATTTTTTAATGCTTTATTACATCAGTATTTGTGCTAATACTAATTTATTTTTATGTTTTTTTGCTGGGATGGTTAAGTGCAGCTTACTGTTTCTTTAAGCAATGCAGTATTAATTGTTTGATTGTTTAATTGTTATATTAAGACTGCACTATATAAGTTAGATTTTGTGCTGATTGTGAAGGTTTGAAAAAGCTTTTCAGCAAAAGCGCTTACCAGTTGTTATTTTACCAATAAAAAGTTTTAAGTTCGTGCTCACGTTTATACGTTTATACATTTCTTATGGAATATCACTTATGGTCTGAATAGACATTTTGGATTTATATTGCTGCATTCAAGATACTTGTGTTTGAAAAATCTTTTTGAAGTCCAATTGATGGTCTGAAGAGATGCAATTGACTGAGCTTTAACAACATTTTTTGGTGTCGACAGCCTGGGGACCCTGAACAGTATTGTTTTATTTATTATATACTGGCTTTTTATTTTCATCTGTTCGTGGTCGGTTTTCTGCTTGTGGTGTTCATATTTACTTAATATCATAAACTATATTTAAAATGGCAAATGCACCTGGAAGTGGCATACATGTAATCAACATTTCTAAGTTATTAGGATATGGCAGTGATGTGTGAGTTGCTTTGTGTATTTCTGGAGATAACAGAATGGGGCATGCTACTGGAAACAGAGAATATACAGTAAATGTATTACTCAAATGATAAAAGGGATGGAGGGCCTGGCAGACTGATATACAAAAGTTAATGCAGATTTGAAGGTGTTTGCTAGGGTGCTGGCTAGCAAGCTACAAAAGGTAATTCCTAATCTGAAAAGTGGGATCACAAGAAGGATTTGGTAAAGGAAAGTCACTGATAGACCACTGGAGGCTTTCTTAAATTTTACTGACTTGTTGAAGAGGGAGAAGGGGTAAATACAATAGAGAAACTATTTTATTTTACATACAAAATTATTTTTATTCATTAAGGTAAGATTTAAAATTTAGAGTATTGCAGAAAGTGAAACCTAAGGAAAGTTTCTGAAACAGATTGCAGTGTTATGCATCAAGCTAGTGCAATATCATGAGTGATTGAATTAGAAAAGGAGACAAATCAGGGATCTCCTTTGTTTCTGATGTTTTTTCCTTATAATAATATATATGTTGTTGATGCTGGAGGCAGGTGTTTTGGGAAAAGGACACAGCAAAGTAAAAAGAGACAGCTTCAGTCTTTTTGCTAATGATTATATTCTTCTTCTTCTTCTTTCGGCTTTTTCCCGATTAGGGGTTACCACAGCGAATCATCTGTCTGCTCATGATTGACAGTGGATTTTTATGGTGTCGAGGTGCCAGCCCGGCGCCCAACCTTCCACAGAAGGCACACACATGCACACACTCACACCTAGGGCCAATTTAGAGTGTCCAACCCACCTACTGCATGTCTTTGGCATGTGGGAGGAAACCGGAGCACCCGGAGGAAACCCACACGACCACAGGGAGGACATGCATACTCCACACAGAAGGCACCCCAGCCGAGAATCAGAGAGACTAAAGAAAAATGCAGTAGAGGTTACAAGAAAACATATAAGCTTTTAGATTGGTGGTGTAGGAAGATATAGTTCCTCTCAAAGAGAGGGACAGAGAGAGAGAGAGAGTGAGGAAGAAAAGATGATCAGATGGTCAGAACAAGTTAGGTCAACTGGTACCATGTGTGATGCCTTGATTGGTTTTACCAACCTCACCTTCAAAAGAAGAATTGTGGAATAAAACAAAAAATCCTCCAGAGTTGAGGAAAAAGAGGGAAAAAAAGCCCTACAGGGAAAGCTATCTTTTTTCAACATGCACATATAGGCGCGAGCACACACACACAC
The DNA here is from genome assembly GCF_019279795.1 of Protopterus annectens. Lineage (NCBI taxonomy): Eukaryota > Metazoa > Chordata > Ceratodontiformes > Protopteridae > Protopterus > Protopterus annectens. The sequence continues at coordinate 277,587,420 of NC_056731.1, forward strand.
ACACACACACACACACACACACACACACACACACACACACACACGCACACACACGTGCTGCAAGCAAAATTTGAAATAATTTAAGCAGCTTCAATCTCAGTCATGGCTGCTTAAATGGTTACTTATACGGCTTACAGCCCTGCAGTTTCATGGACTAGTCAATACTCACAAACTTGACAAAAGGAATAGCATTTAAATAGCCATAATTGAGATGATGACTGGTTAAATAATTACAAAGACTTCTTACAGGGACTGATCAGCACCTCTTCTACAGTGCTGATCATGCCCTCCTACCAGTTTGTCCATGGGGCAACAACTCCCTTCACCCAACCCTATCCCCAACTTTGAAGATGATGGTTCTAACACAGATAATTTTTATTATAAGACACATACTGGTGTCTTCCAAGGATAAAGTGTTGTTTCATCTTAATAGATTTAGAAAGAAATGGAAGGGAAACAAGTAAGTACAGGAAAAAAACATTTCAGGACAAATAGACCTAGGAAGATATGCAATGGTAGTAAATATGATCAGTGGAAGATTATAATACAGGGAAACTAGGTGGTTGCTCAGGACCCACCACTGTAGGGGGTCAATGGCCAGGCAGGAAAACAGTTTCATTTTAAGTTTTTCAAAATTTTGTCATGTTCAGCACACCTAACTTATTTTAGTTAGCTTCCATGCTGAACATGATGATAGTGATCAATCACTAAAGCAGGGCTAAAACAAATAAAAAATGCTAAATGTCATACAGCACAAGTATGTACCTTTATATACTGATTGCTCTTGCCATTTATTTATGCAATATATTATGAATAATAGACCACAACCAATACGACCTTACTTTTGCAAACAAGTTGATAATAGGAAATACGTTACTACATATAATCTTAGAAATAAAGATGTAGTTACTATTATTACAAAGAATTGGAGAATATTGATGGCCATGCAAGAAATAATCAATATAGTTGGGCTCTAAACCTAGCTTTGCATATAGGAATTGTTTGATCTTAAGGAGAAAGTTATGTTACAAAGATTTTAAGAACACTAGTGTAAGAATGGAGACAATAAAGTTTGGTACTTTTCCGTGCTACAATTGTAGTTGCTGTGAAAATATTACAGCTAGTCAATATTTTCAGCATCCAGTTACCAAGAAATGATATCATTTTTACTGTCAGGCAACTTGTAATACAAAATTAGTGGTGTATTTAGGGACTTGTACATAACGTTCTTGTTTTTATGTAGGGAAGTGCATATGTAGATTAAAGACAGAATAATAGAACACAAATCAGACATTCATAGAAATGTAAAAATGAATACATTAGGAAAGCATATAACGGATACAGCTACTAAACATGATTTTAAGTTCAAAGTAATGGAAGTTATCCATAGGAATCCTAAAGGTGGGGATATAAATAATATTTTAGAATTAGCAGAATACAAATGGATCGTTAAGTTGCAAGCTAACGTCTTTCCAGGTTTAAATAATGCCATCAGTATTAAACCACATTTAGTGAAAAAACAGACACAACTATAAAAGCAATTTAAATGTTTTATTTTAATAACATATCATATTGCATTTAAATATTTAAGTATTTTACATGAATGTTTTATTAATTGAGGGTTGATAACTATTGGCTGGCTGTGTCACATGTTTTATTATAAAAATGAACTGAATTGTATCACTTAAACACTGAAGAAGGGAACATCCGAAAGCTCTGTTTGTTTGTTTGTGATTAAAGCATTTCCATTTTCGAATTTGTCTTTTACTTGGATCCATCCTTCCATTTGGACATAGTTAACTGCAGCAGATCCTGTGTTTTGTTCTTGTCATTTGCACATGCACAACATGGGTTGGTAAAGCTATGCAACTCAGGCATGATATTTATTTATCTGTCAAATAAATAAATATTTCTCCAATAAATAATAAATATATAAACACCCAGAGCTGTAATGGCTCTGTTTAAGATGCTGCAGATTTCTGTTGTTGCATGCACGTTTCATTGGGATGGTAGCACATAGTAAGCCTATGCATCTTAAAAGTGCATATAGATAGTTGCAGTTTGTCATCTTACGTAATTTGAAGCACAACACCAGATTATGCCATCAGAGATAAGTACATTTTCTTAACAAACTGGCAGTCAACCAGTTTTTTTAGTGGGAGATTAGCTGCACTGTGGAGAAAAGCAACTCTTCATTTACTTAGTTTAAAGACTACAAGACTAGCATTAAGCATTAGTGTGCATCTCTGTGAAATAGATTGGAATGTTTACTATTTTTAAACACTGTCAGGCTGTACACACTGTAACTCGTCCAGTTTAAAATCTGGCATTAAGGGATAGCGTGCATATGTGTGAAATAATTTTCTATATTTACTATCTTTTTAGGTGGGGCTTGGTGTGCTATGAATGAAAGCAACTTAGCCTCTTCATTTGCTCAGTTTAAAGTCTGGCATTCAGAAATATTGTGTATTTATGTAAACTAAATGAGAATATTTACTCATTTTTATTAAAATGCTGTCAGGAAACCATATGGTGATGGGGTAGCTGTGCTGTGGATGAAAGTAACTTGTCCTCTTTATGTGCTCAGTTTAAAGTCTGGCATTAATGGCTAGTGTGCGTTTGTGTGTAGTACATTGGAATATTTATTCTGTGTCTTGGAGGGCAGCTATGCTGTGGATGAAAGCAAATTACATTCTTCATTTTCTCAGTTTAAAATATGACATTAAGGACTACTGTGCATTTGTGTGAAGTAAATTAGAATATTTACTGTCTCTGTCTCTCTCTCTCAATCTTTTTTTCAATATGTTGGCAGGCAACCAGCTTTGGGGGACTAGCTATCCTGTTGGTGAAAGTAACTGGCCCTCTTCATTTGTTCAATTTAGTGTTACATAAAGGGATAATATGCATTTGTGCGGAATAAATGGGGTTATCAACTTTCTCAATCTCTCTCTTTTTAATATGCTGGCAAGCAACCATATTGGGGGGTTAGCTGCGCTGGGGATGAAAGTAACTAGCTCTCTCCATTTGCTCAGTGTGAGGTCTGGCATTTAAGGACTAGTGTGCATTTGTGTGATATAAATTGAAATATTTATTATTTGGCTAATCTTTGTGTGAATAAAATTGAAACTGCCCTTGATTTTTACAGAATTTTCAAGAAATATTTTAATATTATTGATCTGCAACATACCCTTTTGTTGTTTGCACAGACTAAAGTCTGGCTTACAAGCCTAGTATGCATTTCTATAAAATAATCTTGTACATTTACTATATGGGTACTGCCTGTGTGAAGCCAAGTGATACCTATTCATGATTTTGCAGAATGTCTCTGACTTTGTCTCATATACTTGGTCTGTGTCTGATACAGTTAGTGGCTTTCTGCCAAATCACTGAGGATTACAGTGACTAAACAGACAGGACGCTGTTTGTGAATGAACTAAACTTTCCCTCACCCTCTTGTTATTTGTTCAGATTACAGCTTACATTGTGACTTTATAGGACTAGTGTATATTGATATGAAATAAATTAGAATATTTACTCACTAGGTATTATTTGTCTGAGACAAAGTTGAAATTGCTGTCACTTTTGCAAAATGACCCTGACTGCCTCAAACCATGTGTTTTTTGGCAAATCACTGAGGACTGCAGACACTGAATGGCAGGGGAGGATGGCTGTAGATGAAAGCAACATACCCTCTTTTATTTGCTCAGATTATAGTCTGGCTTTACAGGGCTAATTAGCATTTATAGGAAATATACTTTAGGTACTGTTTGTATGAAACCAAGTCAAAACTTTCCTCAATTGTTTAAACTGTCGCTGAGTTTTCTTCATCTTGATCTTTCTGGTAAATTACTGAGGACTGCAGTAATTAAATAATGACACAATTTTGAGTTTCAGACTTCATATGATTCAAAAATGCATGCCAATGCAATAATTTTTATTATGGCAACTTTCAGAGTATATAAGAGCAATATTTAAATCTATCACTGATTTCAGACCTTTACCAATCATTATTTTTGGCTTTGTATCTGATTGTTCTGCTAAGAGGGTTGGAGTTATTAGATTTTGTTATGGTCAGATGAGGTGTTTACAACAAAAGGGATGTGACTGTTGGGTGAGGGAGCAGGCTGTTTACCAAAAAAGTAACATATTTTTGTCATTTGTTCAGCCAGTCATCTGGCTGCACAGAGATAATGTGCATTTGTGTGACATAAGTTGAAATACTTGTGGACTGGCTACTATTTATATGAAACAATGTTGAAATCACATAGCTCTCAACTGTCTGCAAGATTGCTGAATGCCCTTGATTTTGCCTTAGTTTTGGTTTGTTCCTTATACAATCTGTGGTTTTCTGGCAAATCATTCAGGATTTCAGTCATTAATAATGACGAATATTTACATTTTAGGCTTCATGTTCTTCATAAAATGCATGCTGATGCAAAAATGATTATTCTAACAACATTAAGTGTATAACAGCAATATGCAAAATCTGTCCCTGATTCTGGGCTTTTCTCCCTCATTGCTTCTGGCTTTCTCCTGTTTCTAGCTCTAAGAGTTTGACAAGTATATTTTACTACAGTCAGATGAGGTATACATGGCAAAGTAGTTATAACTGTTGGGTGGGTTTGGGAGTATCTGCAGATAAAAATAACTTACCTTTTTTTCATTTGATAAGTTTAAACAGTTCAGCTTTGCAGGACTATGGTGCATTTATGTAAAATAAGTTGAAATACTTACGCTACTATGTATTTGTGTAAAAGAAAACAGAAATACATTACTGTGTCCGTAATTATTTTATGACAATTAAATATCTGAGGTGTACATAACTAACAGTGGGGCTATGATTATTGAGTATAGGGGTTATCTGTTGATGAGAATGGCTTACCCTGCTCTTATGATCAAGTTAAGCAGCCATTAATCTGCCTTGGCAGAACTAGTGCACATTAATGTAAAACAGGTTGGGGAACTTTACTGAGGATGTGTTTGAAATGTTATGAAAATATATGAAATGGGATAACCAAAATTGGTCAGAAGAAGGACAGAAGGTATAAAAGTTGGATAAAAAAGAGAAAGATGAAGGAAGTGGAAGTAGACATTAATTTGAATCATGGAAAATTGGCAGAAGAAGGCAAAATTATGCCTGGTTACTTAATAGTATTAATTATTCCCTTGCAGACCCAGTCTTTAAACTGTAAGATTTTACTACTGGTTTTATCCCTTACAAGTAACACACTCCATAAGGATGTCCTTACAACTGACCTAAGTAGTTAGAGATGTATCATTCTAACAAGCTTATTCTGCAAAGTCATGGAGCATATTATAACTGACCTCATAAACTGTGATATCAAGAATATTATTAGACTTGATCCCCAACAGTTTGGTTTAGGGAAGAATGTATCCTGTTTACTTAAGCTAGTAAACTTTTTCAAATGTGTTACAGAGGCTATAGATTGTGGCCATGGAATACACAAGGCACATCTTGACCTAGCCAAGGTATTCTGTAACATTCTCTATGCTGGCATCATACAGAAGCTAAATGCATTAAATATCAACCCATATGGTATAAGATGGATAGCAAATTGACTGAAGGACAGAACCAATGTAGTGCAAGTTGCAGGCACTTTATCACAGTAATAAAGCAGTTAGCTATGTCCTTCAGGGTTAGGTACTGGCATCTCTCCTTTTTTGGCCTTTATTTCTCAGATCTAAAATCAAACAGTTAAGACATATGGCCAACAAAATTTACAGATGACCATCAATGGGGAGCTATTGTTATGTCTGTTTGACCACTATATAACAATGGTTATCAGGAAATCCTATTATTTAGCACAGCTAATTGCCAAGGAATATCATTAAGATCTAAATAGTTAACCACTTCTTTATACTCAGTATTGATCAAACCAATTATTGAGTACAATGCCCTTTCAGGATGTATCTCACTAAACATATCAAACAACTAAAAAGACCCCAAAGTTCCCTAACCAAAAATCATAGACCTAAAGCTCCTGAACTATCAAGACAGGCTGGAAGAGCTCTCACCTTATTCTGTGGCTTATAGAATTCTGAGACAATATCTCTATCTCACTTACTGAGCCATTAGATATCTGGTTGTCCTGCACCTTCTGCATCTTCATAAGGCCAGTGGTTCTACCAACGATAGATCCAGGGACCTAAATCTTCACCAGCAAATAAATAAAACAAGGTGGATGGACAGTTATATAAACTAGCACCCCCTCCATCCTTTGAAATAAACTTTCCTGTGTGTTAAGCAGTGCATTTCACTGTCTTCCTTTAAACACAGCCTGGATGACTGGATGAGTTTTCATAAATTTACTCCAGTATTAACTGGTATGATCCTCCTGGAGAAAGGAATTACAGTCCAAAGGAGGGTACGGGCAAGCCATGAATAGGTTCATAGGTTCATAGGTAGGTACTAGGCTATCTGCCCAAGGGCATTTGTAAGCCTAGCCAGAGTGTGTCAGCTTTCGCCACCCCATTGATTAATTAACTGAGCCTCTGTCAGGAAGAGCCAATGAAGTGATCCCAGGGGTGTATTTTCTGTTACCCATCCACTTGTCAAGGTTTCTCTTGAAGAGTGTTAGTGAGGGGCTCTGCCTAATGTAGTTAGGAATTTTGTTCCAAAGCATGGGGAGTATCTGTGACAGGAATCTATCCCTCCAGCATGCTCTATTTATTGTTGTGGCAAAATTTAGGTCACTAGAGAGAGTGGCTCGCAGTGACTTGGATTTCTTTATGTGGAGCATGTCCATCAATTCTGAGTTGGACATGGCTTTGTAAGTCAGGCAGAGATCACCTCTGAGTAAGCGATATGCCACTGAGTACAGCTGGAGTTTTTCCAGTCGGGCTGCATAGGACATATGTTTGAAACCAGTAATCCTCTTGGTGAGGTACTTTTGTGGTCTTTCCAGCTGTTGGAAGTATCTTGTGAGGTACATCCCAAATGGGGCATTGTACTCTATGATGGGTCTGATGAGTGATGAGTAGAGGGGCACTATAACCTCTTTACTTCTAGATGCGAACCCTTTAGTAATTAGATGGGCTACATAGAAGGATTTCCTAACTACTTTGGCAATATGATAGTCAAAGGAGAGATTACTATCTGCCTGGGTCCCCAGATCCCTTATTACCTCTTCTGTATTAAGGGGGCTGCCACCTATGTGGTAATTCATGAGTGTTTTGATTTTCCCAAACGGGATGACTATGCATTTTTTGGCATTTAGCTTGAGACCGTGACATTGACACCAGGTGCCCGTCTCAGTAAGGCCCTTTTGGAGAATCTCCGTGTCAGCCGGAGAGTCAATTATGGCTCCCAGTTTGCAGTAAAAAGTGAACTTGGTTAGCCATAGTCCTCCTGTGTTTGCCTGTACTTCTGAGAAATATATGCTGAACAGTAGGGGTCCCAGGACCGAGCCTTGTGGGACACCACTTGTGACTGGTTTAGAGTCGGAACTGGAGCCCGCTATTCTTACCATGTGAGTTCTGTCTGTAAGCCAGTTGGCAACCCATCTCATGATGTAGGGGTTTATGTTCAGGCTGGTGAGTTTTTCTATAATTCCTGAGTGGGGAATGGTGTCAAAAGACTTGGCAAGTTCAAGATAGGCTGTGTGAACTACTTTCCCCTCATCTATGGCCTTGGTGACTGTCTCGAAGAAGTCAACCAGGTTTAGTAGGCATGATCTGCCCTTAACAAAGCCGAACTGGGTTGGGTCAAGTGTTCGGAGGTTCCCAATGTCTTTGTTAATGAGTTTCATGATGATGCGCTCCATAGCCTTGCAGACCAGGCTAGTCAGGCTTATGGGGCAATAGTTACCAGGGTCAGTTTTGGCCCCTCTTTTGTGGAGCAGAATAACCATTGCTGTGCACCATTCTATGGGCATGTAGCCTGTGGAGACGCTGAGGTTGAACAGTGTGTTTAGGTGGGGGCTTAGTTCATTCTGTAGTTCGTGCAAGACGCAGCCTGGGACACTATCTGGCCCCATTGATGCTGTGTTTTGGCTTTTGAAAGGGCTGTTTTCACCTGTGTGTCTGTGATTTCTGGGACATTACACTTTTCCGGTATTGTTGTGGGCCCTTTTGGGGGTGAGAGGGGGTTGAAGTTTGCACTGAATCTATCTGCCAGGATGTTGGCAATATCAGTGGGTTCGGTATATTTTGTTTTATTTTGCACTAGCTCAGAGCATATCTGCAAGTTGCCACTAAGATTCTTGACATAGCTAAAGAAGGCTTTGTGGTTATCTTTCAAATCCTTGGCTATTTTTCTTTCGAAGTTAGCCTTGGATGGTTTTATGAGGGACCTTAGTTTCTTACTGATACTGATCAGGGATGTCTTTCCTTCTTGGGATTTGCTTTTTTTCTGAACTAGTTTCCTCCTTCTATTGTATAGCCTGTTTATGGCAGGGGTCCACCAGACTGGTTTCCTTCTCTTAGGGGTGTGAGTCTTGGTTTTGCTAGGGATGGCACGATCCATGCATCCTTGTAGGTGCTCGTAGAGTGCATTTGTAAAGGTTCCTGCATCTTGGACACTGTTATCCTTTAGTGTGGGGGCTGTGAAACTTACCACTTCTGTCTTAAGTAAGGTGAAGTTTGCTATAGAAAAGTTTTTCACTGTGGTTTCCTTGGTTGGAGGTGGTGGTGTGGTGTGGACATCCAGAGTGATTAGTTTATGGTCTGATCTAGCCAGTGATAGGTTGACCTCTGGTGTGGAACACCTGTCGCCCATGTTGGTGATGACCAGGTCCAATATGTTTTCACCTCTGGTAGGGGAGTTTACCAGCTGATTCAGGGCATTTCAGTTGATAAATTCCAGGAAGCACTGGGCCTGGGAGTTTGTACTTGAATAGTTTTCCCAGTTATCGGTAGGTTATTTGAAATCGCCCAATATCAGGGTGTTCAGTAGGACCTTTATGTTTTCCAGTGTCTCCAGAAAGGTGGTCCTGGGTCATGGAGGGTGATCTGTAGCAGGCCATAATTTTCATTGCAGATTTGCCTGATGTTAGTTGCACATGGATGATCTCAGCGGTATCATGCTGCGCCACTAACCTGGAGGTGTAGGTATCCTTGATGAATATGGATACACCCCCTCCTTTTGTGTTTCAGTCCATGTTCTGTGGCCGAAATGTGTGGTATGAATTGTAACCCGGTAGTGTTGGGGTGCTCTGTGGAGCCTTGAACCAGGTTTCAGTTACTGCACAGATGTTGACGTTCTCCATACCGAGGAGTGCTTCGAGCACATGCATTTTGAGATTTAAACTCCTGGTGTTGAGTAGCATAACCCTCATTTTTTTATTTGTGCTGTTTACGGAGGTGGGTTTGACTTTTGAGCCTTGCCTAAAAAAGGCACTATGGGGCAGCAAGAGCCTTGACCAGTATTCGAAAGCCTAGGGGTGACAGGTGCAAGCCGTCTCTTGCGAAGCAATGAGGCCTGTTGAGCATGTCATCCCAGGCTGACAGACACTGGATCCCCTTTGAATGACACCAGAAGCTTAGCCAATTGTTGAAATTGATCATTTTTTTCTTTATACTGTGGTATAATTCTTGGTGAGGGCAGGATGCTACTCAGGGTCAGGGTCATATCCGCCTGGGCTACATGATCAGAGAGCTCTTCCATGTCTCTTTTCATGTAGTCTAGGGAGGTACATCTCAGGTCATTCACACCAACATGAACAATGACAGGGTCATATTTGCACATGTTCCGGAGTGACCTGAGTGTTTGTGTTATGTGGCGGATTCTGGCTCCCGACAGTCAGCTAACAGTAACCTTCTGCTTGTCCAGCCTAGTGAGTGGGACATCAGTGTGCCTGACTATAGAGTCACTTATTACTAGTGTGTTAGATATGTTATCTCGCCTTAAGGGCTGTGATTGTGCAGCACACTGATTTTGTGTTTTATGTGTTGTCTGGTTTGTGATGGGAGGTGCAGGTTTTTTGGGTGTCTGCTTTGGAGGTCTGTAATGCTTTAGCAGGTTTTTATTTAGAGCCTCCGAGTATGATTTTGTGTATTTATGTGTATTTTTTGCCAGTGCTGGTTTAGTATGTCTATGTGAGGCTGGAGGTGTGGTGCAAGTGTTAACCTTCTCCTCATGACTGCCTGTTCCAGTCTTGGGTGGAGAGAGCTTAGCCTCCAATTTAGCTATATAATTGCATCTCTCGCATATGTTAATGTTTTGTGGTAGGAGATGAGGGTTGTCTGAGTACATGAGGCAGTTGTAACATTGCCTCAGGATACCCAGGTTCACCAGCTGCACTGGAGAGTATACCTGAAATTGCCATTTGGTCATACCTGAATAGTAGGTTGAGCTGCTTAGTCACTTGGTTGGTGAGGGGTGAATAATGAGCCTTGCCCTGCTGGGCAATCAAGTGTCGGGGTATATTAGTGCTTGCTATTAGGTCTGAGCAAGTGCTGGACTGTAGAATGCTTTTAAAGTGCTTATGTTGAGAGTTAGACTACTTTCAATGGAAAAACTGAAGAGGAGACTTGGTGGAGCTGGGATAAATTTAGCCCTAGCTAACTGGCACTGCCCGGATATGCAAAACTGTGTAAATGTGTTTTTTACAGCAGGGAAATGAAAGAGATAGAAATTAACCCAAAATGGCCTATAAACTACTAACTTCTGGGCTGGAACCACTCCTCCAGGGACAGATGGCTGCTCAAAGCTCCCTTTCTCACAAGTGAACAGAGAAATCTCCCTCTATCCAAATAAGGTATGGGCAACTCAGAAAATTGTAACACAGCCCTGAATTCAGCACTAACCTGAAAACTGGACTAAACTAGCTTAGAAAGGTGGGAAACATGGACATTGTTTTTAAAGATAAGGCAAAAACAGTAAAAAATACACTTAAAACAGCTTTAAACGACTACAAACAGTAAAAAATACACTTAAAACAGCTTTAGATGACTACAAGCAATCAGAAAAGGCTTTTAAACAAATTACCCAATTAACCAGTAAAAAAATCTCAAAACTGAACCCTGCTCCTGTAGTCTTCAATCAGACAAGTTCTAACTGCACACTCCTGCCACTGGTGTGCAGGGGAACCTTCTCCAAAAAAGAAGGCATGGATTAGTGCTCAAGTTATACAAACAAAGCTAGATTCAGCAGGCCTGGATCTAATCTATGCTACAGCAACCAAGGCACAACGATTTCAGTAAGAAACAGTTCAGATATGCAGGCACTATAAGCCTTTAACCAGAAATTCCCAGCTCAGAAGGGCAGAGTCCAGCCTCTCCTCCCACAAGAGTGCAGACCACGAACCTTCTTAATGTAAAATCACTGACCTGAAGCCCAAGTGCTTAAACCAGAACTAATTCACTTTTAGAATAACAGACACTGAGCCCTCAATCAGCAGTTCCCAACTTGGAAGGATGTAAGCTACCTGTCCTGCCACAACACTGCAGACCACAAACCTTCTTAATGTAAAGCAACTGGTCTGAAGCCCAAGTGCTTAAACCAAAAGGCTTAGAATGATAGCTACACTTTAATCTGGTTACTACCAAACAGTAATAAATATAATTTAATACTTTTAAGAAGGCCTGGATTAGTGCTCAAGTTATGCAAACAAAGCTAGATTCAGCAGGCCTGGATCTAGTCTATGCAACAGCAAATAAGGTGCACCAATTTCAGTAAGACACAGTTCAAATATGCAGGCACTATAAGCCTTTAACCAGAAATTCCCAGCTCAGAAGGGCAGAGTCCAGCCTCTCCTCCCACAAGAGTGCAGACCACGAACCTTCTTAATGTAAAATAACTGGCCTGAAGCCCAAATGCTTAAACCAGAAATAATACACTGTTAGAATAACAGACACTGAGCCTTAAATCAGCAGTTCCAAACTTAGAAGGATGTAAGCTACCTGTCTTGCCACAACAGTGCAGACAACAAACCTTCTTAATGTACAACAGCTGGTCTGAAGCCCAAGTGCTTAAACCAAAAGGCTTAGAATGATAGTTACACCAAGCAGTAATAAATACAATTGAGCACTTTTAAGATGACGCAAAAGGAAAATAAAGTAGGAAGAAACACAAATACAGTAAAAGCAGATTTAAAAAGTGCAATTTTTTTAGTGAGCAAATGAGATGGGCCCAGGAGGAGTATCCAAATGCAAATTTACAAGAGGAATGGACAGTTTCAACGCCACCAAGATTAACACCAAAAAAAAAGCAGGAAGGGGGGTGGGGAGCTAACTGAAAAAACAGAGCCACAACTTCAAACTAGATAGTATTCAATGCAACACAAATAAATCAATTTAAATGCTGTATTAAAAGTGCAGATACCCCCACTTATCACTGGCTATTCAAGAATTCTAACAAGCATTAACTGAAAAAAAACAGAGCCACAACTTCCAGCTAGATAGTATTCAATGCAACACAAATAAATCAATTTAAATGCTGTATTATTTGAAAAAAGTGCAGATACCTCCAATTATCACTGGCTATTCAAGAATTCTAACAAAAATTAACTGAAAAAACAGAGCCACAACTTCCAGCTAGATAGTATTCAATGCAACACAAATAAATCAATTTAAATGCTGTATTATTTGAAAAAAAGTGCAGATACCCCCACTTATCACTGGCTATTCAAGAATTCTAACAAGCATTAACTGAAAAAACAGAGCCACAACGTCCAGCTAGATAGTATTCAATGCAACGCAAATAAATCAATTTAAATGCTGTATTGTTTGAAAAAAGTGCACTTAAATATTTACTTAAATTCACTTATATGTCCAGTTGATTTGATTTCATGTAGGTCTTAGCTGGCAAAAGCTCAGAGTTTAAGCAGAAAATAATCCAAAATGTACCACTTATATAAGGCAGAAACCAAATAACAATGAAGTAAACTACCCCCACTTATCACTGGCTATTCAAGAATTCTAACAAGCATTAAGTGAAAAAACAGAGCCAGAACTTCCAGCTAGATAGTATTCAATGCAACACAAATAAAGCAATTTAAATGCTGTATTATTTGAAAAAGTGCAGATACCCCCACTTATCACTGGCTATTCAAGATTTCTAACAAGCATTAACTGAAAAAAATTAGCCACAACTTCCAGCTAGATAGTATTCAGTGCAACACAAATAAATCAATTTAAATGCTGTATTATTTTTTTAAAAAAGTGCAGATACCCCCACTTATCACTGGCTATTCAAGAATTCTAACAAGCATTAACTGAAAAAACAGAGCCACAACTTCTAGCTAGATAGTATTCAATGCAACACAAATCAATTTAAATGCTGTATTATTTGAAAAAAGAGCAGATAAAGATTTACTTAAATTTACTTATACATCCAGTTGATTTGATTTCATGTATGTCTTAGCTGGCCAAAGCTCAGAGTTTATAAGACACTTTATAAGTCATAAGACCCAGGTACCTTTGGAATATATGTGAATCTATGAAATTATATTTAACTTTCACAACTGGCAAGAAGCTAGATGCTATGGATTTATGACCGGTTTCAATAACTAAAGTTCCTCTAACAACAATTACCGATATTCAACCAAGCAAAACTAAGTACATTAAATTATTTTTAAGAAATGGGCTTCATTCCTAGCTTGTATAATTTGGAGGCTAAGTTATCCATACTCTCCCTTACTACTGTAGCTGAAAGTTGTGGAATCATCACAAGTTCAGTCTGCAACTACCCAAATAGCTATTCCTAAGAGTATAGCTGGGAGGAAGGATGTGAACAAATACAGAGTCATTCCTCTTCTAAATGCAAATATGTGGATGTGTGCTAGAGTACATGCTGTAAGACTGGTGGAACAATTGGAGGATATTGTAGAAAGAGATTGGGTGGACTTTGTTAAAACAGATCATCTTTAGATCAGTAGAGAAGGCTACAGAATATTTTAGATATAGATGGAGGGATGTCAAAATACTACATCTACCACCGGGTAGTTCATATAGGAATAAGACTGACAGGATATAATCAGCCCAAAACACAAACCTTTTCGAGGCTTCCTTACACATTCCCTTCCCTCTATCCATAATGCCACTGTCTATGGACCTTTCTCCAGATCTATTTAGTTATAAATTAAAGTCTGGTCACATTGATCAACAGGCCCATGCTACCATGCCTTGTGTAGCTATTTATGATAGTGAAATTTGTTGCTGCTGTTTCTGTTACCATACCATTAGAGATTCTCACTGTAATGCAGGTCAGTTTGTCCTTTTTATCTCTTCCTAAACAGCATTTTATTTCTGTAGTGAAGTACAGTATTTCAAGTCAGGGTTCCCTTCCCTGTCTCTAATTAACTGCCATTTTGTGCTAGTGATTTGTACTGTCATTGTTTTTTTTTTATATAGTAAAGCCTGTAGCATATTGTCAGCAGAAATAACAGAGATAACAGAGAACAGCAGGACAGTTAATCTTTCAAAAACATACATAAGCTTGGGGTGAAAATCCCACACCAAGACAAGCATATCAAGCATGATAAATGCTTTTGAAGACAGCATTTTTCTGAGGAATATTAAGTTTGTGCTGGCTTAAAATCTTTGGTGTAGACGGAGCAAAAGCATTGGTCGGAGATAGAGAAACTCTGTTACCCTTGCTATCGAAATCTCCTCTGGGATATCCTGTTCTACTTCTATGGGTATTTCCACAGATTTCCTCAAGGGGAAATTAAAATGACATAAAGATTCTGTGCCTAGTGTTAAGAAACTAAAATCTGCTGATATTTCAGCTATGTTTAAACCTGTTGCAATTAAATATATGCTTCCTGCTGAGTGTGCACCTCACAAGTCTAAGAACCATGAAGATATGATGCCCCCTTGAAATAAACCCTCCCATCCCTCACTGGAAGTGTGTCTTCAATGATTCTTGAGCTAAATTCTGTACACCCTGTCGCTCAAAGGAATGTGGCAGGCATTCTTTTAGTATTCAGCTGATGTGGTTACAGGTTTCTTCACCACAAATATTTGTGACTCGAAAGGAGGCTTCCTGCTTACCTTTTTCTAAACTAGATCCTGACAATTCCTTAGTGGGGATGCTTTGATCTTCAGTTCATTCATCGTTGCTGATGGCTCAGTCAGGGTTGATACACTCAGCAATGATCCTCGGGGTCATTGGTCTCAGCTTCAGTGCTGGAGCTATTGCTGATTTTGATATCAACGTTGTAGGCCTTCCTGCATGAGCCAGTCCCTTCAATGACTCAAGCTATTGTCCAGGAACCTGCCTTTCCAGCTGTTCCCACCATCCATCTTGCTCTGGCCTAGGGCAGAGACACCTTGATGTCTCAGTAAAATGAAGTTAAGGTGTCCATATTCTAGTCTTCAGATTCTCTACCTCTGAAGCCCTGGGCTGAAGCTAGGTCTAGAGGACCACTTAAACTCAGCTTAAGAGCCTCTAACCCTGGACATGGACATGGCCTGGAGGCTGATTATCCCAGTCTTCAGACTAATGCCCCCAAATTCAGAGTGATTCTGGAGATCATCCTGGCAAAGGTGAAATGGTCCCAGGACACCCCTCCAAGTCAGAACACATCCTAGACAAAGTCTTCTGGTCACCCAGTGTGTTGCCTTTTATGGTTCCCTCAATTAACAAAGTGATTCAATTGTTCATAGAAAATTCATGGAAGAACACTGATATGGTGCCTCTAATTCCAAATACCCTATGAACAAATCCTAAGACCACTCAATCTGTTCTTGCTGGTTGCTAAACCCTTTGGTGAACTCCATAATTATCTTGGCTGCTCTTAAGAAGGTCCCTCCACCTCAGATCCATCCTCCTAATAAAGAGTTGTGTGCAAAGGACGAACATGGGAAGTGTGTGTTTTATTCCTCCACTTTCTCCTTGAAGATGTTAAACTACACAGTGCACATGTTGAACACAGTGCACATGTTGAGGTTCCACAGAAAGTTGATAAATGAAACCGTATCCACTTTAGACGCATTGCCAGAGTCCAATCTAAAAATACAAGCTGTGGACCCAGCTGTCAACCTTTAGCTTGGTAGTTTACTAGACCACACATCCTGCACACAGCTCTGTAGATGACAGACATAGAAATGGAAGTTCTTCACCATACCTGAGTCTGTCTGTGTTTGTTGAAACTACCAAGGATGACATTTTGAATGATCAGTTTAATGGGATCTTCTTGTTTGGACCCAAGGTACAAGCTGAGCTGGAAAATAAGAAGAGTGAGGTTGATATACTGTCTAAGGCAGGGATACATTCCCGGACTTCTCAGTGTCCACTTTCTAAGAATCAGCTGAGCTATCATCAGCTTTGATTTAGTGTTCCCAAAAGAGCAACTTTCATTAAAATGACTAAGGAGTACCATGGTTCGCTTTTCAGTCAGGCAGCAGTCTTTTTCCTGAAGCCTTACCTGATTGCTCTTCTTTGGAAGGAGTTGGAGGTTGGCTGTTCCTGCACCAGACCATTTGGCTTGTCATCACACATGACAGATGAGGGAGAGGTACATGGTTTATACAGAATATACCATTCCATTCACAAAACCAAGCCACAGTCTTCCCTCTTCCAGATGTCCCACCTCATTTAAAGGCAACATCCAGGTTAGAAGAACAAAGAGTGCTTATACAAAGAGCCATCAAAGAGGCTCCACCAGATCCAATAGGGCTAGACTTTTGCTCAAGGTTCTTTTTAGTATCCCATAGGAACATAGGAATAAACTTGACAAGTGATCACTGGGACCATGCGATGCCTAGCCATATGCACCTTTAAACAGAACCTTTTCAAGTACTCAGTAGTGCTTACTTCCCAAATTGATCAGGGATGTACATGATAAGTCTGGCGAAAAATTGTGCCTACCCATCCAGTCATCAAGACTATCCTTAACAGTAGCCAAACTAGTACTTTGTTTGACCTGTAGTGGTAACTTATTCCATAGGCTAGGATTAGGTTCAGTTAGGAGCCTATCTTTCCAGCAAGTCTTGTTTATTTGTTGGTGTAGTTTTAGGTCCTAAGTGTCAGTGCTTGTAGAGTCACTGGTTTTGCAAATAAATAGATGGTCAAATAGGACTGGGTCTTCATGGCTCAAAATGCAACACATAGAACACCTCACAGCAACCTATAGGCTATTGAAGATAAAGAAAGTCATGCTGATCTATTGAGGTAGTTGAAAGATTTAAAACCTTTACTTTTCTTGGTTAAAAATCTATGGGGCATTTCCGATTAAGTGATAAGCTTGGATTTGTACATACTAAAGGGGGAATTGTAATCAGCTATGGTTCTGATATGAGAAATGTACAGTGGTCATATAACTTCATTGGATCTTGAAGATATTATTTTGTAAGTCAACTAGGCCAGACAGCAGGATTTTCTGAATATGGTGGTAACGTGATGATCGAATGATAGAGAGTTATCCACATAAGTACCTAGGTCTCCAAAATGCAAAGGACCTCAGTCCAATTCCCCATTTGTGAGGCCTAAATCACCATATAAATAAAGACCACATTTACATGTAACAGTGTAGTCTGTCCTTCCCCGTCTGTCTGAAAGAACCAAACATCACAATTGGCAAAGATATAGGTGTGTGTGTGTGTGTGTGTGTGTGTGTGTGTGTGTGTGTGTGTGTGTGTGTGTGTGTGTGTGTGTGTGTGTGTGTGTGTGTGAGAGCATAAAATATGTATTTGCACACACACATGTACATGTATATGTACACATCTATATATAATTCCTAACCTATTCCAAACAAAACAGGAGACAAGATGGAGATTCACTCAAGAATGTGAGAATGTGTAGGCTAACACAACTGAAATTCCCTGACTTCAAAATAAGAAAATAGATAGGACTATGTTCAGACACACAAGTGTATGTGTGTGTGTTTATATATATATATATATATATATATATATATATATATATATATATATATATATATATATATATGTATATATATATATGTATATATATATATATATATAGATATATATATATATATACATATATATATATATATATATATATATATATATATATATTTCTATAGTTATGGTACATTAATGGAATCACCTTTGGTAGAATACATTACTATAAGACACATTTGGTAGAAGATTCGGTTGGGAAGATCAAATTTAGTTTTGCACATGTAGTGTTTGTATTTTTAGTTTGAAATTTGAGGAGTAGTTTAGTTATTGAACATATGTTGTAATTTCTGATGTTTTCTCCTCTGTGTTTTATAAATTTAGTGTTGTACTTGTTAGTGAGTAAGGGTTATAATCAGTAAATAATGCCAACGGCATGATCTCTGTGTAAGGGTTATAATCAGTGAATAGTGCCAATGGCATGATCTCTATGTAAGGGTTATAATCAGTAAATAATGCCAATAACATGATCTCTGTGTAAGGGTTATAATCAGTAAATTGTGCCAGTGGCATAATCTCTATGTAAGGGTTATAATCAGTAAACAGTGTCAATGGCATGATCTCTGTGTAAGGGTTATAATCAGTAAATAGTGCCAATGGTATGATCTCTGTGTAAGGGCTATAATCAGTAAATAGTGCCAGTGGCATGATCTCTGTGTAAGGGTTATAATCAGTAATTACTGAGAATGGCATGATCTCTATGTAAGGGATATAATCAGCAAATAGTGAGAATTGAATGATCTCTATGTAAGGGTTATAATTAATAAATAGTGCCAATGGTATGATCTCTATGTAAGGGTTATAATCAGTAAATACTGTCAATGGCATAATCTCTGTGTAAGGGTTATAAGTAAATAGTGAGAATGGAATTATCTCTATGCAAGGATTATAATCAGTAAATAGTGAGAATGGAATGATCTCTATGCAAATGGTTTAATCAGCAAGTAGTGGCAATGGTATGATCTTTTTGTAAGGGTTATAATCAGTAAATAGTGCCAATGGCATGACCTCTGTGTAAGGGTTATAATCAGTAAATAGTACCAATGGCATGATCTCTGTGTAAGGGTTATAATCATAAATAGTGCCAATGGCATGATCTCTGTGTAAGGGTTATAATCAGTAAACAGAGCCAATGGTATGATCTCCAAGTGTGTGCCAGCAATTATTTTAGTGTTTATGACCATGGAGTTGGTATAAGTAGGTGGGGGGTGACCACCCCCAAAACACTTGTAGATTTATTTTTCTCCCTTGTGGTTTATAAATATCTATCTGTCTATCTATTGGTCCAGTACACTTTACCAAATTACCATACGTATGAAAAGGGTAAAGGGGGTTATTTTGTTGAATGCTTGCATTATCAACTGTCCATACTATTATAGGTTCATAGGTTGGTACTAGGCTATTGGCCCTAGGGCCTATACAAGCCTAGCCATAACAATTCCCTGGCTATTACTTCCCTGGTCCCCTGTCTAACAGGGTGATTGACATGTTCCCTGGGGTGAATTTCCTATCTCCCATCCAATCGTCAAGGTTATTTTTGAAGAGGGCCAAAGAGGCACTCAGCTTGACATGTACGGGCAGTCTATTCCAGAGTATGGGGAGTCACTGGGTCAGGAACCTATCCCTACAGCATGTTTTGTTGATTGTGATGACCAGGTTTAGATCCCTGGAGTATGTGGCTCTGAGGGATTGGGATTTCTTTAAGTGTAGCATGTCCAACAGCTCTGGGTTTGACATGGCCCTGTATGTTAAGCAGAGATCGCCACTGAGCAGGTGATATGTGACAGAGTATTGATCATCTTTTTTTTCAAAATATTAAATAGATTTGTTTTAGGGGTAGAGGTGTATTTTGGAGTGTCCCTAATGTTATGGACATCAAGTTTGTCTTTAAGCATTTTGTTCCTAAAGTACGGCAAAACATTTCACTTAAACTGTTCTATGGAGCTATGAAAAAGTATGAAATATGGCATGTCTACAACTGGTGGGGTTTGGCTTTATTGATCTGAATACAAAAGTAAAGACTTTAAAATGTGAAAGTAAAAAGTCATAGGCATCCAGAAGCCATGTAGCTGAAACACTGGTACGTTCTTACAGGATTAATTGCTATCTCCCATGGTCATCCATTTACTAAGTGGTTTGTCTGTGTGACCTTTATACTCTTTGTTTTGGG